>NW_028277033.1:2812500-3112500 GCF_059951505.1 Python bivittatus
GGTTGTTCTCTGCCAAAGCTGGGGTAACTCTATGCTCTTTTTCTTGAACTGTGAAAATGCTTGACGGATGTATGAGTGCGATACTATATTCAGAAATTCACCAATTGCACACAGGGGAGAAAAATGAGATGCCATGATTCAGGAGAACATGGGACCTGTTTCAGTTGGCTTGCCATCAACTTCTCCATCTGGAGTGCTCCGAGAAAGCCCAGTTGTATCAGTAGACAGAATGGCCAGGCAGTCCATGCAGTAACTGGTCTGTTGTCTGGCATGCTTGAAGACTAAATCACTCCTGTGTGGCCCTTAGATGAAGAGAAGCTGTAGGAAGGATGGAAAATGACCTTATTCTTTTGGCCTGCTTATTTTTCTGCTACAATCCAAAGTGCCATCTTTAGCCCATAAAGCCCTCCATCATTACCTTTATTGAAATCTTTATGGATTCATATATCAATTGTCCCATCATCACTATAATTGGTTCAGATGATTAGAAGAGGAGCAAGCAAGATGTTCCATCAATATGAGATTTAGGTATTAACTTGTTTCTATTCCAAACTAATAGAAAAGACTTTCAACTTTAGATTTTAAGGCACAAAGAAATATGGACTGAAGATCTTTGTCAAGTTTCAGAGTTTGACTTGAAGAGCTTCAAACATCTCCTAGAGAGGTAAAAACAAAAAGGAAGAGAGCAGAATTAGTGGGAGTTGAAGAGCCTATGTTCTCCTTCACCTGAAAGCTTTTCCTCTTTCCTTTACTCATATCCGTGGGATAGCCATAGGATATCTATGGGCTCAGAATGGTTGACATTTTTTAAATCAAGAATTTTATTTATTATTATTATTATTTTATTTATTTATTATTAAATTTATATGCTGCCCATCTCCCCAAAGGGTGACTCTTTCACTTTGGCTGAGTGTCTTCCTGCAATGAGATTATCAGTTTGCATTGGCTTGGATATATTCTTCCTTGGAGTATTTATGTGATAAAATTTTATTGTAAGCTCTCATTATGTCATTGTTTTAACTCTTGTTAAAGTGATCAGGAGCACAGGCCATTAGACGTGTCACGACTGAAACTGCAGAGAAGCCAAAGTAAATAAAATGGTATGTGAAAACAAAAGTTATAGGTCTCATGGTGGATGGGGCTGAAGCAAAGAATGAGAGAGGTAGAATCAAAAGTGGTTGGGGGCAGCCCTTCTCTAACACCCCAATTTTTCTCCTTCACATCTTTTTCTTTCTCTCTCCCAAGCAATACTCCACCTGAACAGGTGATAGAGCTTCTAGCAACTATCTCTTGATTAGAAGTTTTGAAATTAGGCCTGTTCCCCACAAGTGAGGCTGATGCCTTTATATAAGCACAGCCCTGTAAGTTATAATGGAACATTACATTATAGTCCTGAAGCACCAGGCAGAACCAATTTTTTTTCCAGTAAATGATCCTGTCCTTCTGTTTCTACAAGAGCCCCATCTGCTAGGCAAAACTCATGAAGTTGCAGACCCCTGAATCTCAAGATCTTTGTGGAAAGATTTGGGATAACAGAAACAGCAACATGCAACATCCATTTATATTACCATTTTTTTTTTTTTTGCAGACTAAGGTATTTCTGCCTACTTGCAGTTTTCCATCCTGATTTCCTCTTCAGTAAAAGGGACTTTAGTTGGCTGGTGTGCCCTGAGAAGCTGTGGCCATTTTAAAATTAAAGCCAATTTAATCTAGCTTGAATTCCAGAAAATGAACTGGTATAATATACATTCGCTCACTGGTTTTTGTTGGGCAAAAAAAGAGCTCATTTGAGTCAACGGATCTATGTGGGGAACAGTAGAGTCCCACATCCTGGTTGCCACTTTTACCCCAGATTTCTCTGTGTTGCATGCCACTGAATGTGCTCAAAGAGCAGCCAGGATGTCCCATTCCTTTCGTGAGCATGTGAAGAGGGTTTTGGCCACACCAGGCTTGTGGTGATCATGACTGAAGAAAATGGGAACTTGCAAACATCTATTTCTCCATCAAAAAGTTCCATGTCTTCCTTAGGGAGAGTAATAATTCTTCGAGTTTCACTTCATAATAATCCTGTAAAATAGGTAAGACCAAGGGGGCTTAATGGTTGGTTGGGGATCTGAGATGGGCTTGATGAGTTTCAGTGTAGCAACTAGAACTAAAAGCTAAACGCAGGCATCGGTTGGTATTGCAACCATATGTGTACAGTTTATGTTCCCAATTGTAATAACAGTGACATGGTAAGGATACATTAGAAGCAAAGGGACCAGAATTAGGCCTAAGGGAATTCAATCCTTCCATTAGACACAAAATTCAGGCATTGTTCTCCTACCTTTTTCCATCTGTAATCTAAATCACACAATTTATGGGTCATATTGTATCCAAGACCAAATGATTTCCAGCTTGGAATAATTTTGGTGAGAGTAATTAAGCCTTCTGAAACCAATAGCTGAAAGTAATGAAGGAAGCAGAATATCCTAGCATCTGACTTGATTTATTGAAGGAACCTAATATTAATTGGATAACAAAGAGCTCGAGATGCTTTCCAAAAGTTCAAGCAAGAAGAGACATTTGTAATTAAAAGTAGTAATTCCTTTCTATGTTGGTCGACAGAGAATAAAATGAAGTATACAGCATATGCGAAGAAGTATACATTTGTTTTCTTCCAGAGTGCACATGATTTATTATCAAAATGTTTTTTCTTCTTTGCAATTTTCCTGGTAACATACATGTAGAGACACTAGAAATAGGCATTAGATACTTGTTGGGTTGTTGTGACCTATCTGTGTGCCACAGTTATTTGGAATGGATGTCAGTTATATGAATTGCCTTGATGGGTCAGATGAAGGTCTCTATTCCAGTTCTGCGAAATAAGGCTCCATTTAATATGTCATTTAGAACTTGTATATATAGTCCTTTGTTATTTAAAAAAAACCTATATTAATAGTCTTCCCTCATCTTACGGTTGTTATCTTCTCTTCTTCCTTGACCATACTGTCACTCAGTTTTATGAAGTAGCCCAAGGCAATTATGTCTTAG
Source organism: Python bivittatus (assembly GCF_059951505.1). Taxonomy (NCBI): domain Eukaryota; kingdom Metazoa; phylum Chordata; class Lepidosauria; order Squamata; family Pythonidae; genus Python; species Python bivittatus. The sequence goes on from NW_028277033.1 coordinate 2,815,534, forward strand.
TAAATTGCAGGACTTTGCCAACCTCTGCTGATCTCAGAAGCTAACAAAGGTCAGATTAGTACTTGAATGAGAAGCAACTGAGCGTGGGAATGGGGAGGTATCTTGGAAGAAGGATGAGCCACCTCCGTAACATTGTCCCTGCCCCCAAAAAATCAGGAATCAGGCTTTGCTTGAAGGCATCTTTACTTTTTAAGGCAACTATTCACCTGAAAGCAGAAATACATAAGGGAGATATGTGAAGCTATTCATCTTCTTTTTATGATGTCTTTTTTGGTAGTGATGGATGGAGTCTGGGGAAACTTTAATTCGTGCTAACTCTTTCATGCAGTCTAAAGTCTTCATGCAAGTGCACTCTAAAAGAGGAAAGCTAGGAAGACTAGGCTATTTTAAATTGCAAATGTGGAGCCCCAAAATGCTTTATTTTGTCCCTTTTATCTTACTTTCTAGCAAAAAAAAAAAAAAAGTATTTCTAATTTCCTGACTTCTGATGACTGTACTTTGCAGTTTGTCTTATCCACTTAATCCATAGATTCCCATAGATTCGTTTTCATGCCATTCAGTTATAAATAGCTAGACTGGACTGTCTTTTTGGGTATTTGTATTATTGGATTAAAGAGTCTTACAATGATGATAATATGATGTAATCAACCTACTGAGTAAATTGAGATCACACGTTCAAAACTGCGCTTAGAGCTTAATAGTATGATACTCAAAATAGGCAACAGAGAAAAGGCATCTCTTACTTCTGCCCATTGTAAATTCAAATTCCTGTTTCAACAGTTGGATAAGTTGCTAGCTGTCTGAAGTTGTTTTTATCTGGAGAAGTTCTACCCAAGTCAAAGAATGGGTTCCATAATATCTGGCCTGTTTACAGGAACTCCTAATATTATCAGAAAGTTTTTACTTTGAAGTAAAGCTGGACTGAATTTGGTACTTTTAATCCTAATTCTTTAGCTAAGACTCCGGCTTGATATTTTCTGATCTGTATGAAACTGATTTGGAAGGAATTAACATGTTTGTCATGAAAAGGGAGTTTGGACAAGCTGAAATATTCTCAAAAAGGGGGGGGGGGTAAAAAACCCACCAACCAACCATAAAAAACCCTCCTACAAGGTGGAAGCAGGAAGGGATCAATCAATGACAAACAGATACTCAAGAATTTTATCAGATTATTCATCTTCCTCAAAATATTTTTGTATGAAGGCAAGCACAGACTTTTTGCCCTTTAAATAATATTTCAGGTTCATCTGCTATTCCTAATAGCTATGTCTTTCTGTCCAATTTAATAACTAGCTTTTAAATTGCAAATTTCTGTCTCACTTATAGCTGTTGCCAATGTTTCCTTTTAAAGTTGTAATTTCTGATGACTGTTTTCAAAACTTTCAGTATGGTAAATAAACTCTAATCAGAGGTATGATTAAGGTCAAAACATTTCTGAAATTATTGGTTGAGCTTCTTTGTTCAGATTTATTGTGATGGAATAAAAATTTCAGTCTCTACTGCTTAGATATTTCACTATTTCATCATGCTACATTCCATTCTAACTAGGGCAGGATAATAATTTTTTAACCTGCTCAATCTAAACTTCCAGGAGAGGCTATTATTTGATCCATTCAAGGATAGAAATTGAACTAAAACATGAATAATTTTCATTGGGGTTAAAAAAACAAATAAAACAAAAACCCCACCAACTTTCTACCAAATGCCAGTTCACTAATCTTGCAAATAAATGTTGAATTTCTGTTTCTCTGCCTTGATACCTTGTGGTAAGATTCACAACCTTATAAACCTTGAATTTTCACAATTTAGTGAAAATCATTTGGGAATCCCAGATGAAATTTATGCTTATCAGCGATCAGTGTAATATGACCTGATGTTTAGTGAATGCTAAAATCTCCATGTGAAAATTCACAATTCGTATTGTGTATGATTATCCACAGATGTCAACATCTTACTTGAATGTACAACTGCTATGGAATGACAGTTATAGGTGATTTAGGGCTCTTAACTGCTACCCAATTGTTAAGTGGCAGCAGGAACGTTTGCTTGTCTTCAGAAAAACACATCTTAAACATTACTTTCATGATTTTCAGTAACATTTAAAATAGATGCTCAGTTACACTAATAACTGCAAATCTTGCTTCATTCCAACCTTCTCTACCTTCAGATACTGGGTCGGGATTTCAGCCACATCTCCTGCTCTGTCAGATGGAGATATGCAACTAGGTGACCTTCCCTGCAGTTTCATGTAGATGTTACAGAAAAAAAAAGAGAGAGCTGAGCCCTGAGTAATGCTACAGTGAAGTGGCCAAGGGCTTAACTCTCCTCTCTCATCACAATCAACAGGAACTACCCCTTCAAGAAAGAGTGGAATCACTGCAACACAGTGCCCTGACCTGTAAGCCTTATATGTAGTTAAAAGAAAGAAATCATGGGCAGTGATACTGGACAGTGCTGAGAGGTCCAGAATAACCACATTTCCTCCATCCAGGTCCTACCACAAGTTATCCATAAGAGCTACTAACATGGTTGCCAGCTCATGTCCAGGCTGAACCCAAGTGGAAAAGATCCAGATCATAGCATGATAAAATCATAGGGTTGGAAGGGACCTCGGAGCCAGTCTAGACCCACTGCCTGCCCAGGGGAGGAATCCTCAGACCATCCCAGACAAATGGCTCTACATCCTTTGTTTGAAAATGTTCAGTGATGGCTGCAGGAGCTAGGCTTTTCCACTCCTTAACAGCTCTCACCCTTATGAAATTCTTCCTTATTTTGAGTTTGGATCTCTCTCTGTAAAGCGTCCACCCATTGGCCCTTATTTTATCTTGGATACTGCAAAGAATAAATCCACACCCTCTTTCCTATGACAGCCCTTCAGTTGTTGGAAAACTCTTAGCATGTCTCCCCTTAGCCTCCTTTTCTTTAGACTAAGCATATGCAGTTCCTTTAGCCATTCTTCATAGGATTTAGCCTCCAAGCCCCTCAACACTTTTGTTGCTCTTCTTTGTATTCTTTCCAGTTCCTCAACATCCTTTTTATACTGTATCAACCAAAATTAGTATTCCATATGTAGTCAAACCAGTCTGCACAGAGCAGAACTGTCACTTCCTGTGGTCTCTGTATACTCTACTTCTACTTCATCATCTGTAGCTACCACTGTACCACTTTCTTCACCAACTTCCCCCCAAAATGAAGGTTGGAGATGGGGCAGAAGTTGTTTAGAAGTGCTCAGTTGAGTTGGCCCCTTGAGGCTGCTACAACACCCCCTCCCCTCTGAAAAAGACATTCATCACCTTTTGACCCCATCTTCTCCTCTCTTCCCTGGTAGCTTGAATACACCAGAAAGGGCAACTGTTCAGACAACACATGGCAGAGGTCATCTCACCAAGAACTTGTTCACTTCCTTTGAGACCACAGGTTCAAATGAATCTTAGTGTACTGATTTCAGTGTTTCAGCTTTTCCTTTCATCCATCTCCACTCCCAATTCTATCCCTAAGATTTCTTTATGTTTTAAATACAATATTAAGACCTTTAAAGCTCAACTTTAGAAAAATAATTACACACACAGACACACAGACACACAGACACACACACACTCCAAGTATCACCATAGGATAAGGCAGGTCCTGAACAGGCAGCTCAATGGGAAGAACAAGATTCACACCATCAATGCGTATGCCCTGCCAGTCATCATATACCCTGCTGGCATACTGAGCTGGCCAAAGGAAGACATGAGGCTGTAAATGTGAAGACCCGGAAGGTCTTCACAATGTACAGAGGTTTCCACCTCAAGTCCAATACCCAGAAACTGCCTGAACTACACCAGCCTGAAAGAGGGAGGGCGGGGTCTGGTGAGTGTCAAAGCCACTGTCCTGGACGAAACCCAGAGCATCCAGGAGTACATCAGTAAGACGGCACCCAAAGATGAGCTGCTGAGAAAATGCCTGAGGCAGCAGCGGTCATGGGAGGAAGTTCAAGTAGAGGAAGTGCCATGGCAAAATAAGCCCCTGCATGGGATGTACCATTGACAGATAGCTGAGGTGGCTGACATTGGGAAATCCTACCAGTGGCTGGAAATGTGGGACTGAGGCACTGATCATAGCAGCACAAGGACAGGCACTAAGCACCAGATCCATAGAAGCAGGGTCTACCACACTAGACAGGACCCAAGGTGGAGATTGAGGCCTCAGAGACAGTCTGACACATAGTGGCAGGGTGTAAGATGCAGGCAGAAACAGCGTACACTGAACAGCACAACCAAGTAGCTGGCATTGTGTATAGGAACAGCCGCACAGTGTATGGGTTAGACCCTCCCAAGTCCAGATGGGAGATTCCACAGATCATAGAGAATAACAGGGCTAAGATCCTGTGGGACTTCCAGATCTAGACAGAAAGGCAGGCATTGGCCAATCAGCCAGACATTGTGGTAGTAGACAAGGACCAGAAGATAGTGGTGGTGATAGATATAGTGGTGACAGCAACATCAGGAAGAAGTATGAGAAGCTGGAGAAGTCCCAGGGCCTGGAGGAGGAACTAGAGAGGATGTAGAAAGTCAAGGCCAAAGTGGTCCCTGTGGTTAGTGACTCCTGTGCTGGGAGAGTGGCTCCCACAGTCCCCAGGAACAACATCAGAGCTCTGTGTCCAGAAGAGTGGAGTGCTAGGAACAGCTAAGACACTGTGCAGAACCCTCAAACTCCCAGGCCTCTGGTAGAGGACCCAAGATTGTGGAAGACACAGACCACCCATAGGGGTGAGAGGAATTTTTAAATATATATTATTATATATAGGCATGCTAAAGAAATAAGTAACGTCTTAATGGTGATGCAGAGGGCAATCTGTTCAGGAAGGGAGGAAGGAAAAGGAAGGAAGAATCCCACTGAATAATACACACAAGCAACAGACCAGAAACTGCTTCCTGGCCACACTCAGCAAAACATAAATCTAATCCTGTTTTTCTATAATAAAAAAGAGTTTGCAAACAAATTTGTTCCATCCATGCATTTTATCTGTACACTTATGCTACATACTCTTCATAATATAACATATGTTATGTTAGTCATTTAAATATACTATTTCATGCTTCCAGTTTTGAGTTATCACCATTCTTGCTGGTATCAGCATATAAATCACTAACTCTTTAGATCCTATTTTCTTACTTCAGTAAACATTCCCAATAGTGCTTTGAGTCTATCTGAATAGCCTGATTGATAATGTTACACATTTTCACATTGTGTAATGTGAAAATTACATGTATAAACCTTGGGCATTCCTACCACATATGAAAGGTTGTGTCTTCTTGTTATAATTTTCCCAACAGTGCATAGATTTATTTTTAAATATATATGTTAATTTCACCACCATCATGTGCCTTCTATAAATTATTTTAAGATGATTCTCTCTAATCTGTGCTGAGGATGCAAATATAGGTTTTCTGGTTAATAATATAGACAGCTCTGATCCCATCAGGGTATATGTGACATTAGGTTTAATGTGCATCACTTTATACTTATACTTTTTTAAACTGATCTCCATTTGACATTTGGTTGAACATTCATCTCTTTTATAAACAGCCTTCTGGAGCTCTTCACAGTAATCAAGATAATTTATGAACATGTTAAAAAGTACTGATCCCAGCACAGGTCTCTCAAGACTGTCAAAGAGTAGTTGTCTTCATTGGGAAAATTACATGTTTATTCCTTATTTCCTCCCCCCCCCCCCAGTTAGCAGTCCTTAAAAGGAGAATCCCTACTATAGCATGACCACTAAATTTGATTCAAGAGCCCTTGAAGAACATTATTCTTCAAATCCAAATTTCCAGTGTTGACTGGGTCATTTCCATTCCAGTGCCTGTTGACACTGCCCCCGAACCCTAGAACTTTGGTGAGACGGATTTACCTTTGAAGAATCCGTGCTGATTTTTCTTCCTCTGTATCTTCTTGTTCTTCTGATTACTTTTTTACCATTTTTTTCTGGAACAGATGTCAAACCAACTCACCTGTAATTTTCTGGATCTCCCTGGGTCCTTTTTGAAAAAAAGTCCTCTGGCACTGAGCCTGGTTAGAGACAGAAGTTGTAAATTTTTGTTAGGAGTTCAGAATTTCACACTTCAGTTATTTAAGATTTCTTGAGTGGAGACTATCAACATATGATGATTTGCTACTATGTGACATGCTTCCCCTTTCACCTATGCTGTACTCACAAGGAAGAGAGTATAAATGGTTCTTTCTGTTTCTTTGCTATTTATTGTTTTATCCACATTTTTTTTTAAAAATGGTTATCATTGACTGTGTTTTACATAAAAAAAACTTGCATTGTAAACCAAACTTTGAAGTTGACTTGTCTCCCTACCTGTTGATAGCTCTTAATTGAAAACGAATGTGTAATTTCTCAGAAAGCAATGTGTACAATGCTGAATTTTAGTTTAGCACAAACCAGAATATTGTGTACATATACTCTGGCCTAGAATATACCCAGTATTTTTTAAAGCGCAAGCTGGATCGTAATTTTCTGAAATGACAGCTGTCTTAAACATTTCTGTCTTGGTTATTGTCATGTTTGTTTTAAATGATGGTAGTATTATTTTCAGCTTGCTGAATTGTCCACTGAAGAAATAATGTTTCATGGTATTCTTGTGAGCAGTTGCGTAGGGAGAAATGTCTTTTCTTCCCTATAAACTTTCTCCAGTCTACAGCAGCTCTTTTTGTCAGTAACTCCAGCAGCTTGACTGGACGATTATGTTGCCGTTTCTAAGAAGAGGTGTTAAAGGTTTATTTAGTGCCTGCAGATTGATGGCTAATAGACTCTATTGGGCTGTTTAAATGAAAGTTTCCCACAATCTGATGCTTAAGTGGAGTCTTTGAGTGAAGCTTTTATCGCTCTTTCAACAGTCTCATCAAGGAGTTCCTCTTTTTTTCACTCTGGGAACTTTATTTCATGTTGTGTATTTCTAATCTGAGGGTTACATCAATCAACAATCCTGTAGAAGTTTGTGGGTTGTAACAAAAAAGAATTTTTGCATGCTGTGATGGAGTTTCCTGGTTGGCAAATACATCTATCTTATGTTTCTATGGAAAATACTTGAGTTGGAACTTAAACAGCAATTTGTTATACTTAATGTTACCACTTGATTTCTAGACTGGATTTTAGTTGCTTTATTTTTACTAATAGGGATGGGTAGGTGATATCAAAAGACTGCATCTTTTATGTTGTCTGATGAGTAGAAAGAAAACTCATCCTTGGTAGACACATTTCCCTGCTTTTCAAAGGGAAAAAATATTAAACTAGTATTGATTGTTGTGGTTTGTTTGGTTATCTCTTGTAAAATTTAAAGCCAATGTTAATTCTCTGTGAGGTCCCTCCGACATCAAACATGGAAGTTTTATGATAATGTGGAACTGAATACAGGACATTGGTTTGGGTGGGTCTCACTATCTCATGAGCTACAGTGGCTTCCAGTAGGTACAATCCAAGGTGCTGGTTGTCACCTATAAAGGCCTTTATGGCACAGGGCTGGATTATTTGTGGAACCACCTGTCTCCTATTAATTTTACCCATCCCACCAGCTCCAACAGAGTTGATATGCTCTGGATCCCTTCTACTAAGCGATGTCTTTTGTCATTGTCATTCAATAGGACACAGGTGCCTTTCTGGTGCAGCACCTGATGTATGGAACAGCTTACCTCTGAAATTCAGAAGGTCCTGATTCTGTTGGCTCTTCTTTTTCTTTTAATAATAATTTGAATTGAAGTTTAAAAATACAAAGATAAAAAAACTAATACAAACTAATATTAGTATAAAAAAGAATAAGAAAAAATAAAAAGTATGGAGAAAAAAAAGAGAAAGGTTTTTTTTTATATAAAGAAAAGAGATATATAAAGAAATGACTTCCCCCTTCATCAAGACAAGTACAAACAATTTCAGTAACATCACTTTTTCTAACATTTCAAACAAAAATCTCTTCATCCCATATCTCATCTTTTATCTGTTAGCAAATAATAAAACCTCATCTTTAATTCTTAATCAGCAAGTCCATTGTGAGTTACCAGAAATAACAATATGTGTGTGTGTGTGTGTGTGTGTGTATAAATCTTAAACCAGTAAATCAATTTGATGTTCCTTTCCTTTACTTGGTAATTTATCATTTTCTCTAAAAAATACAACAAAAATAGTTCTTCTTCCCATATCTTATCTCATATTTATGAACAAAGCCTTGTCATCCAAACCTAATCAAGAAAAAGTTTGTTAAGAGCTACCAGAAACAACAACATATTGAAAATCTTGATCTTTAATCCTTTCAAATAATACCCCACAAATTAATTTCTTATAATTTTCTCTTTGTCTCCTCTCAGAAACCCCTTCACAAGCTTAACACTTTCCATAGCTTATCACTTTCTCTAAAAAAAATAACAAAAAAACAATTTTTCCCATATCTTATCTATAAACAAATTTTTAAAGCCTCATCCTTCAGTCCTGGTCAAGCAAAACCCATTAAAATCTATTAGGAAAAAAAATCATATATATTTTAACCCTGGTCGAATAAGCCAACTTTATAGTCCTTCTTTTTGTTTTTAAAAGTCTTAATGTTTATTCCTTTTAAGTACTGTCCCAAAAGCTGATATCTTTTCATTCTTTCTTTATCTTTTCTCAGGAACTCCTTCATAAATATAACACATCTCTTTTATAAGTCCAAAATAGGAAAGCACTTTTCTCCATTCTATATTAGTGGATCTTCTTTAATTATAATCTTTAGTTCTTTCTGGTTGCCTCTGGTAACCAGCCTTCAAGGTCTCCTCTTACCATGTTTTTCTCTAATCCACATTTTCCCATAGACAGATTTCTTACACTTAGACTTAAAATCTTCATATATTTTTAATAGGACTTTAAACAAACCACAGGAAAGATGCTTAATTTTAGCTTCAAAATCTTATTTCCAGTCAATCTGGCCCCTTAGTCCATTTATAACTTTCAAAAATCAATGTTCTAATCACCCTTATGCTGCTTATTTCCAAATAATTTTTTGTCTTTAAGTTCTTAAATTTACATGAAACTTCTTTCACTGAGGATTGAAGGAGAATCACCCAGTGTAAATGAAACTTGTCCTTCTGAAGGTTCTTAGTATGAATAAAGCAATTTACAAGCCACTTCCAGAAGTGATTAAGAAAGGAAGTGGGTGAACCCAGTGCACCTTTGAAGGCCCCAAACCACAGCTTGGGCAAAGCTGACTCTCTCAGCTCCCAGAGCTCTAAAACCTGCCATATTTTATGGTCTCATCACGGGGACCATCTGTATGCAGCACTGTGGGCAATCCCAGGTCCTACCCTTTATCCAGAGAGGAATTTCGAGGTGCTGATCTGTTCATCGGCTCCTCATTCTGCCGCAGTAGTTGGCTCCGCTAAAAGCGAAGCCGTCTTTAGTCCGCCATTGCTTCCCCGGAAGTCTGTTCTGGGGACTGTTCTGATTCTGTTGACTTTTCAAGAGGCATTGAAGACTTGGCTGTTCCTGTTGGCATTGGGCCAAGGCATTGAGTGCATTTGAATCTGAGAGATGTTTTGAGAGTTGATTTGCTGAAATGGATGATCACCCTTGTTTGCTCTTTGTTCCATTCTTCAGGTTTGATGTTTTGATCTTGGGTTTTAATTTAGTTGTAAGCCACCTAGAGTTCTTTCAATATAAATTGATTGAATAAATGATGTTGGTATATCACATTCACCTTTAATAGTACTTCTAATTGAATAATCTGGTTTTCCCTCTGCCTGGCCTGCTTTTGTCCCATTGAGCGTAGCTCTCAGTTGTTCCAATGGGGTTGTTTAGTTAGCCAGCTACAATGTCAGGTTTTACTTGCAACAACATCATCATGTGAAAAGATGACACCTATGCCAGACAAATTGTACACAGGGCAACAAAAAAGATGTGGGTGGTTGCCATCCTCCAAAATGACTTTGAAGGTCATTTTAAATGTTGCAGATAATTTCTCAGCATGGTTTAGATTCTTTCAGGGGAGTCTGTTGTAACTGAAAAAAGAGTAAATGAATTTGAACAATATCATACCTCAAAGTGAAACTGTTTATGTTTATGTATATGTTAGTAGAAGCTTATATAAAGGAAGGGTTGTATGTGCTACAGAATCAATGCATAAGTTTGGACTTTCCTATAGTTATAACTAATTCAGACTACACTTACTACATACCTGGACAGCATGTGGAAAACATTACTATGGATGACCTGGAAAAAATAATTGCATGCCATGTGCATTCTAGCAATAGAAACATCATTATGTATCATGAATGCCATTATCATATATGTGATTAAACACAGACACACACATACACACAAACAAGAGATCCTCAAGCCAACGGAAATTACCTTTGTATTTGGTAGAAAATCTGTCTCTGTAGTTGGCTTACAACTAAATTAAAACCCAAGATCAAAACATCAAACCTGAAGATAAATTCAATGACTTCATGGAACATTTCTGTCAGGTTCAGCCCAAGAACCACAGCGAGACAAATCCAGGAACAGTTCAGTTACTTTATTAGCTTACACCTATTAGACAGAATCTCACCAGACTAACTCTAACCCCCAACAACAGCAACTATAACCTTGAATCCCTTAGAGAGGGGCCAGTCTCCTTCTCTTAACTTTCACATGCTCCAGCTGGAGGCTGAGGAGATGCTTGGAATGCCTCTCCCCCTCCCTGTAACCTTGAAGCTCCATTCCAAGATCCTCCTCGTTCATGCCTTCCATCACATCTTCATTATCTAACATAGTGACAACCTAAACACTGTAGTTTGGACAGCTTATATTAAAATAATGGAGGTCTTAATGGTCTTTATAAGGGCTGATAGGATTGGTGACAGATGGGACAAGGCATCTTGAAGCCTTCACCTTCCTTCTATCAAGGCTCAAAGTCAGTGTTTATATCATGCTGGATAAGATTTTCTCTAATTAGCTTATCATGAAATGTTTGGTAAGTTCCAGTATTAGAAGTCTGTTATGAATTCATTTGCCATGGAATCAAGTAAAGAACGTTCAGTCCACTTTATGAAGGTTGCACAACGGAATCTCTAAACAACATATTGTTTTATAGGTGCTTACAGATAATTTATGGGCACGTTTCTTGTACTAGTCTGAGACTGCAATAAAATGAGTGACATATTGCTAAACAACATTATTGGTCTCACCAAGAAAGTCTAAACCAGAAACAAAACATGAATGACCCGGTTTGAGTGAACACCCATATTACAAAAAAAGGCATGCATAGTCAAACAAGAATAAGGTAGTGATTATGTTGCATCTTTGTGCTGTAAAATCCTGGTTTAGCATCAGGTTGCCTGAAAAAAATCTTCTCCCATACTCCTCTAGGACCTAAGATCTTCTGATATCTTCCTGCTTAAAAAAAAAGCCAAGACAGGTAGTGGTACTGTAGAGATTATTTTCACAGGTAACCTGTCTGTAAAACATTGTATTGCCCCTATAAAGGATCTATATTATTGTCTTTTCAATGTCACCTTTTTATTGTGCATTCAGAATTTTGCCCCGTTTATCTCTGCTGCTTGCTTTGTTTGGTGTCAGATGGATTCCATTTTGTCCATATTTGGTGGTCATTGTTTTACTCCCATTTCTTATAGTTTAAGTTATATTTAATTTGCATACTCTCCAGACAGGTTGAGAAATATTTAATAAATGTATTTTTGAAAAAAGACAAATTAGTATCCCAATTTGGTTGCTTACTGTTACTCTTTTATGCAGTGACGGATACTGGATTATTTGTAGAATTTGAAGATGATTGTGTACAACCCTGTGTTTCTGTACAGCTATACATGTATACATACATACATATATGTATGTATGTATGTATGTATATTATGTATACATGCCACATGTTTGCTTTTTAGTTATGTGTTTCATATAATAATTTAATAAAGAATGGTTTGGACATTCCATGCACTAACATATGTCAATTTAATCAGACAATAAACATAGGCATTTTAAGTTGTGCGTAATGGTAAAACAATATAATGAGCTATAGCTATATTTTTGCCATAATTTCTGATGTTTTTACTTTTGTCACTGATACGCATATGGCATTTCACTCATCAGAGATAGACTTCCACTATTATTATACATTTGGTAATATAATGCTCATTCTGGTGTACAGTGTGTCTAAATTGGGTCATTTCTTTTAGGGCTAGAGCAGTTTCCTTGAAAGTACAGGTAGTCCTCACTTAATCACCATTTGTTTAGTGATTGTCTGATGTTATGATGGTGCCAAAAAAAGTTACTTACGACCAGTGGCCAAAGTTACGACCATCGCAGCATCTCCGTGGTCACGTGATTGCAATCTGAGCACTTGGCAACCAGCTCACACTTATGATGGTTGCAGTGTCCCGGGGTCACGTGATCACCATTTGTGACCTTCCCAGCCAGCTTCCGGCAAGCAAAATCAATGGGGAACACGTGATTCGCTTGGTGATCATGTGATTCTCTTAACAATTGCGGTGATTTGCTTAACAACCACCACAAAAAAAGGTCGTAAAATCAGGTGTGGTCACATGATGCTTTCCTTAACGATCGCCCAGCTTAACAACCAATTTTCCAGTCCCTGTTGTTGTTAAGCAAGGTCTACCTGTATTGTAAACCATGGTGTGCACTGATGTGTGACCCTGAAAATGACCTTCACAATAATTTTTAGGATGACATTCGCCAATATCATTTTTGTCTCCCTATAGAAAATTGATCTGGCAAAGGTATCTGCTTTTAAAATGCCAATACTGATAGAAATTTTTTTAAAAGATGTCATTGTAACTCATGTATAATTAAGAAGTATGGTCATGTCTCTATTTATGATCATAACTTTGTAAATAATAATCTGATTTGGACATTCCATGCATCACATTAAAGGAAATGAATCAGCTAACAAACTTGTAGTCGCCTTGCAACAGCTGTGTATGATGGCTAAAATTACATAGCAGTCCAGAGCCTTTTTTTACATAATTTACAATGATTTCATTGTCTGAGCTCTTTTCTGAAGTTGACCCATCAATAATAGATTTTCACTGTTAAGTAATATTTGATAGCATAGATCCTTACATTTATATATGAGCATTTGTATGCTATGTCCAAATTGCTTAATTATTTTCATAACGGTTATAATTCCCTCAAAGTTACCCAAGACCAAGCCATATGACACTTGGAAATAATTTCCTGGTTTGGCATTCACTCGTAACATGATAAAGAAATCATGTGCTGTACAATTGATGGAGTGGGGCGGCTGCTTTCAGGGCCCAGGGTCTGTGATTCTTTTTCTAAAGATCTTTGTGGAAGTTTGGCTGGTTTACTGCATTGAAGCATGTGAGCAGATGCAAAAATTGCTCTGCTTTGATATCACAAGGTTATATTTCCATGTGGTGTTCTTAACAAGGACACTTTTTAGCAATCTATCTGTCTCTGTCAAGTGTTGACTTGAAAGCCAAAGCTATTCAGGCATGAAACTCTGTTAAATACTCCATTTTTTGGAACTCATAGGCAACAAGAAAATATTCTATAATAAACTTCCCTAATCTGGTCCCCTCTGGATGTGTTGGACTTCAACTGCCCTTATGCCAAGCTAGCATGCTACCGGTTATGCTGGATAAGGATGACAGAAGTAGAAGTCCATCATAAATGGAAGTTATTAGATTGGATGCAACTGTTGTATAAGCTGCCAAGAGGCTCTACTGCACTGGGGAGAAAGTCATCTATAGTTCCTATCCCTGCAAAGGACAGGTAACTCAACACAGCCTGCCTGTAGCCATATGTCCTGAAGATATGATGGCTAAGAGTTGCTATAACCCCCAGCCAACATGTTCATTGGTGATGCTGGTTATAAAGTTGGGATTTCTCTGCCAACACAGCTCAAAGGCACTGGTTTGGTCCTGTATAGCTTCAGATTTTGCTTGAGTCTGGACAGGCGGGGCTCCCAGATTCCCCAGCATTCACCTCTTTCCAATTATCTCGTCCAGCAACAGTAAAAAAATTACAGCTAGTCGTAAAAAGCTTCATCCTCATATTCAACGATCAAAAGTGCTGCTGACTGAATTGGTTATTCATATATTTCAGGCTGTAAAAATGTACTTCTTTTTAACCAAGCAAGCTAGATAGACCAACCTACTCAGTACAGGACAGATAGGATTTCAAAAATTTACACCAACAGGATGTCCACATTGTCTTGTTATGAATCCCTACCACCACTGCCTTCAAAATGTTATCTATCCATTTTCATTTTTGCAACAGCCATGACAGCTCTGTCATTTCACCAGCGCCTCAAAATTTTTCTTTCTGTTGTCAGTCAGCATATAACAGTCACAAAACCTTGACAGTCGTGATTGATGGGAAAAAACGAAGAAGAGGAAAAAGGTGCTGAAGTTGTGTCTAAAACAATAATTTTCTATTTTTATTGTTATGTGCAGAACTTTTGTTGGAAAATGGCCTATGTGTTGTATCTTAGACATATGCCTCTGGGGAATTGTATTGATTATAAGAAAAATTGTTACAGATAAGCAGGCTGTTCTTAGCTCCATTGGCATTTCAGCTACGCTGATTGCTTTAAGATTCACTGGTTTCAACAGGAAAGATTTTAAGAATGTATATATATTATGCTCATTTGACAAGGAAATGCAAGAACTCTATGATAATTGGAATGACAGCCTCTGTGTTGCATCTGTGCATTATTTTTTACTTGCATGTCCAAGAAGCAAAATGTGTGAGGCACTTCTCACTGTTCCATTGAAACAAGTTCCATTAAGACTTGCTGTCCCTTAACTCTGGCTGAATCATGCCCCATGCTTTTTGCATGTCTTGAATTGAGTATTTAAGTTGATTGTTGGACACTATAGAAGACCTACAGTGGTTGTATAATTTTTTTTTTTTTAGTTGCGGGGGGACTATTGAGAGAAGGCTATCCAACCACCTTTCCCCTTATGGGACCTGACGCTCAAATGTCAAAAGAAAGGGGAAGGCAAGTGTTTCCCACAATGGAGAAATCTCATAAATAAACTATCAAGACAAATCTTGGTTATGATTCTCTTTAGAATTTTTATTGTTAGAGGAAAAGAGTAATATCTAGACTTTGGATATCTGTTCCTATAGCATGCTAGGAACAGGTAAAACACTTGTTCCAGTGTAATGCTGTATCTCTTTTGCTCTTGTAGTGAATCATAGCTCTCTTACATACACATGTAATCCAATTTATATACAGTATTTCTGAATGCTAACTTTCTGTTAGCAGCTTAAAAAATGCAGTGGGTATATGTGTGTGATATATTGGTAAGTAACAAAAGTGAACACAAAAATACATTAAGAGACCTGCATGCAAATTTTTCCATTTTTTGTAAAAAAGCCCAGTTGAGAAACTGAATGAAACTGGATAGTATCCACCAACATTTATCACTCTGTACTTAATAAGGATGCTTGCTCTTCATTAAATGGAAGCTCCTTTTCTTATTTTATTGGCCCTTTTGCAAACCTTGGGGTTTCTTCCAGTCTACTGATACCTCCTCCTTGTTCAGGAATGCTGGCATTTTGGTTGTATTAGATTATCAAACAACTGAGTTCCCTGTAATGGTTTATGACAAGGGAGGCTGGATAAACACAAGCATTGCATTGTTTCATTGCGTATCATCTTATTTTCTATTCCTTTCCAAACGTACAGTCAATCAACAATCTGTGGTCATGGATTCTTCTGTAGAAGGTCCCGTCCCCCAATTTTTGGGGGGGTATGTGTTAAATATTCTCTGACAGTTTGGTGTGGTGGTTAAGGCATCAGGCTAGAAACCAGTTCTTCCAAGCAAGGCTATTGATACGTCTTCCCTGGACTTGGTGGGGCCTCATAAGTCCAGGCACTGTTATGATATGAAGCCCAAGAAGCCTGAATTAAAAATAGAAAAGATGATGCTGATAATAATCACTGCAGTTGGCATTTTATGAGCTGTTCAATAGGTTAATGCAACATTTTGGAACTATATAGTCAGTACTTACAAGCACAGAGACACATTTATATCAAAGGGGTGCCAGCCTGCTTGGCAGTTATATCAGAAATAACAGATTGCATTATTCTTTGTTGAACTTAATGTTTCCTCTTCCTAGATATCCATCTAGGAAGGTGAAAGAAAAGCTAGTACCTTATTCTAATAGTAACATTTTGATTAATTTCTGCTAAGTTCCACAAATCCTAATTCTGACCCTTTGATGGGGCTTCATCTTAATATTTCATTAAGTTTGCAAAGCAAAGGTAATCTTCTTAATATGTTGATTCACTTTCTAATTCATCCAGAGAGGAACTGAAGAATTGAAGCAAGCTATGGAAGATCAACTTCCTTGGTGTTTACCCCAAGCCATGCCTTGACAGCCCAGGAAAAGAATAGAAATACTTTTCATCTTGTAGATTTCAAGGTATAAGAAGACATAGATAACTTTCAGGGAAGGGTCATCCCTTTTCATGAGTCTTCTTATGAATATCTCACTTAGGCTAGAAAGGGGATTAGTGTCCATTGCGGTCTCTTCCAATAAGAACTATGCTGTGATGATTGGAAATGTTCTCCAGGATTTTAGGATTTAGAGTAGGCCTGCACAACATTTTTCAGGTCCCACTCCCAGATACACTGGTGTATCTCAGCCAGAACTGATGAAAACTGATCTCAGAGTGGAAGTGAAAAGACAGTGCAACTGGCTTGGAGTCAACAATCAGAGTATTTGGTCCTACCTCAGTCTGGAGTCCTACGCTATCATTAATTCTCCTTGCTGTTTCCAGTGCTGTCTTGAAGCATCCTTTGGTGAGGATTGGATTCAGTGGGGCAGATAGTAGGTGAGTGGCCCAAGTAGCTAAAGTAGTTGTCTGCTTATTCCCTTGGAAAGCCAGCCCAAAGAGGAGAACAGAACACGATTCCTGGCAAACTTGTTAAGCTGCTCTCTGTTGGAGGAACATGAGAGTTGTGCACACCTTGGAGCTTTCTAAGGATGCCATCTGTCCCAAACCTAAATCCAGCATACGTATCATTCACACACATTTATGCAATTAGGTTGGAGAAAGCCATGGTTTTAGATACAGTAGCTAAAGTTACAGTCATTGTGCCCTTTTCCAATCTGTCCTTTTCATACAGTTTTTTTCTACACAGTTATAGGAGCGTTCTCACATCGGGACTTTGTAATTTAGGGTGCAGTCATGAGAGAGAATAATTAGGATGTTCCCTTGAACAGACGGAACTTTGTATAGAACATTGTGCTTTGGTGAGAATGTAGCAGAAGCGAAGGATGCAGTATTAGATGCTGAAATCAGTGTCAGGAAAATTGCTCTCTCCCCCTTTCCTCTAAAAGTTTCTAGGTATTCTAGATGTGGAGATACCTGAAAGCCCGTAGAGATGTCAGAGCTCAAGATTTCAAGCTATGGCTTGGTCCTCAGTTGAAATTATGTGCATGTGCCTTAAGAGATTTGTTGATAAAATCTGCATGTGAGAAAATGCCCATGAGAAAATATCACAGCAGTCCGTAGTGGTGCCATTTCTCTATTAAGATGTTTGCTCCATCCATCCTTAGCTTGCTGAACTTAAAAACTATGGTTCATTCAGCTGCTCTATTTATTGATTTTATGCTACATTATGGGTCTGATGTAGGTAATCAGCTACAATATTTAACTTGGGACAGGAAGCTAAATCACAAATAAAAGTTAAGTCTGTATTGGAAGACAAAAGCAAGATAATTCTAAATGTAAAGGCCTTAACATTTGTACAGAGGAAAAGAGTTAACTTAGTCCAAATACATTTATCTAATAATGTACAATTGCGGATGCAATTTTTTCTTGGGAAACTTGTGCAATCGCAAATTCAATATTATACTGGTCCAACTGCAGAGTTTTGTTTTTGTTTTGCTTTTTATAATTGTGGAGAGGAAAGAGAATGATGGAAAAAAATGTGTTCTCCCTCAGAGCCAAGGCAATGTATTTACTTCAGGTTTTATTAAATGAGTTATAAATTTTCCCAGCAATTTACTTATAGCTCAAGAGGCTTAATTTGCATGTGTTGCCTTTTACAATATGCTTTTGGTAATGTTGCAGATGCTTCTTCCTTAGCTTCAGTAAACAACAGGCAGTTGGCCAGGTTTTGACTGAACATTTGCCAACTCATGGAAATATTAGTTAACACTTTAATATCCAGACTTTGACATTTCCATTGTTCTGTCCAAAATCATATGAAGAAGCTGCAGGCTTCACAAACACAGTAGAAGACTTATTTGAAAGAAGCTCACCTAGGTAAATGTTTTTCACATTTTAAACTTAATTGGGGTGGGGTGGGGGGAATTGATGGTGCTTTCAAACTGCATCTGATGATTTGGTTGAATCACAGTTTTCATAATGGACAAAAGAGTTCCAATTTCTAGCCTGTAGGGTTGTAAAATACATGATAAATGCCAGGTGGAATCTTACAAGCCACTAAAAAGGGCGAACTGACTGAAATTTCCAGGGCAAGCAAAAAAGGTCAAATAGCCCTTTGCTCCTTTCCAAGATGATTAAGAAATAGAAGCCCGTAAAAGGTAAAGTAAGCGAACAATATGCAAAGTTGCTTAATATTCAAACACAACAGACATTGCAAAACTCAACTGTTTGGGGCCCATCTTACATATAGTCTTGATCTGCAGATTTTTTTTCTAAACAGTTGAAATGTTAGCCTATCTAGTCTCAGCAATTAGTAGTACATTCAGATAATAAGTTAAAAGTAGAAACAAACACAGGATTAAGCTTGAATCTCTCTTTCCCCATTCTCCCAATTTGTCTCCCATGAAATAGGAGTTTTCTGTGAGCATCTGAATTTAAATTTTGAAGAGAAAGTAATTTCAGGACAGTCAGTCTGTCATTTTGTTCCCATTAGTCTACCAAAGAACTTACTTGATATTTCAATATGATCTTCAAAGAACATTTAACCTCTGGTGAATAACGTCACTCAGATGCATTTGGAGTTGGAGTTCAACTGGACAAGTCGAGGGGTTGGACACTAGGTCCTGTGTGATTAGCTGAGATGAATTTGAGCTGTAACTCCTGAGGAGGTAGATAGGATCTTCAGGGCTTCTAAACCAGCTACGTGTTTATTAAATCCATACCCCACAGCCTGTTGTGGTTGCATAGATGCAGTAGTATCTGCTTCATTGAGGGAGGGGTTAGTTTTCTCTGCATTGCAAAAGGTGGTGGTGTGCCCCCTTCTCAGGAAGCCATGACTGGACCCAACGGTTCTGGACAATTGTTGTCCAGTCTCCAACCTTCCCATGTTTGGATGCAGACTAAGCTGAGCGGATCCCAAATGGTGTCCAGCTTGGGATCACCCCCAAAACTTCCTTTCTAATATTGCCAGAATTTTCAATGGATCCTCAAAACTTTTTTTTGCTGATATTTAGCACCAGGTTGAAGTCCTTCCATTCCAGTGTATAACACTCGTGCTGAACAGAGAGACCTGAGAAGCATGGGGTGAAGATAAGGAACTAGTTGTCCCTAAAGATGAGAACTGGTATAGGGTTTTTAACCCTCCAAATCTTGATTGCAAATTCACTTGCACTAGTCTTTAGCAAGTCAGCCTATTTCAGGAGGCACAATATTTATCTAGTTTACACGGTTGCTTCAAGGTATTACTGTATTCTTTTGAAAATGGATGCTTTACAAATAAATGGAACTTAGTGGCTGAATTATTAATAGTAATGGACATATAACTGTACATGCAGTGGAAGAAGGCTGCTTGCATTGCAAAGAGGCAGTGGAGCATTGATTAAAAACTAAGCCTTGTGACTAAATTCAAGGCCAAGTTTGACTGTTCCCCAGTCACTAAAAACATCCATGGCTGATGTGACAAAGCAGAACAAAGGGATAGCATAAATATGTCCTTATGAACTGCAAAGAAGTTTTCCTGTTGTTATTTGTGTATTCAGTATATTATTCCATTTGAGGTGTTCTGCTTCCCCCTCCAGTGTACTGTAGCATTTTCCTTTTGCATTTCGTTACTGCCTCCTCCAATGTTTCAAAATGTGAGCTAGCCGAGTGCTGAAATTAAATAAAATGAAGATGGTAGACCAGCCAGTCATTTTTCATATCCAGTCTGGCTCTCAGCTTCCTTGGGCTCATTTCATCAAACTGTCACTTCCACAAGGTTCTCCATTTGTGAGAAGGGTCTGCCTTGCATACCTTGAAGGCCTAAGTAAGAAATATAGGAGGTAACGTATAAGGAAAATGCTTCTGTATAATTTTTAATTTTTCCTCCAGGCAGAAAGGAGTGTAATACTCCAAAAGAGTTAGCTCATCCTTTGGTTTCAGATACAGTGGTGGAAAGCGAAGTATGGGAGGGCACTTTGGCTGACTATTGAGCCAGAATGGACTTTCTTTCAGCCCTCTGTGATTCTTGCTCTTATCCCGATGATTTGATATAGATGCATTGTTAATACGTGTACTCTGCTACTCACAGATTGCAACTTGGCTGGAGTCCTACTTAGGAGGTGAATAATTGAACATAGCAATCCAAAGAGGATATCCTCCAAAGGAGCCCTCAGTTGCCCTTTGTGATGAAGCTGTGGGCTTGGAGGGAGAGGGAAGGACTGAGAAAATCCTTGTATCACTTGGAAATTACAAACAGGCTCAATGCTGTTAGGTTTTTCTAAATCCACAGCTGGGCTGGGCACAGCTTGGGAAGGGTACTTCTGCTCATGGAGGTGTAAACTCTGTCTGAATATGCTCAGGGGACACTAGTTGGCAGAAACCCTACTATGGTTCAAAGTCCCAGACCAAAAATCCTACTTCTGCCCTCTGGAAAATCTCCCAAGATCCGGATAGCCATTGATATAGGGATTTTTTTAAATCAATCAATATTATTAAATGTGATCTTCTAAAAGATCATATTTTGGGGTTTTGTGGCAGCCTGTTTCCAGTCTTTGCGACAAAGAGCACAAGGCGATTCTGACTTGGAAGGATCTTGAAGTCTTGGTCTTCACCAAAAGGATTCTGTACAAATTAACACAGAAGGATCCTTTTGTGCAGTGCTGACTTTGCTGATTTATTTTTCCTTGGTACATTGGCAAGTGTTAATCATTTAGCCAAACTAGCCATAGAATTCCTATGTGGATTTGTAATCCAAGGTTCATAGTTTAGGGTTATGTGTTAACCAGGTAATGACACATTCAAGAAATATGGTGAAAAGAAACCGTTAGCGAACCCTTCTATTGTAATTCTGGCTTATAGCTTAGCATTATATATGTAAACCTAGCCATTCTGGGGTTATTCAGTAACCATGGATAAATTAGGCTCAGTTTCTTGTTTAGTTCACAGGCATGGATTAAATCTAAGATACTATATACTTTAAGGCAGGGTTCCTCAACCTCAGTAACCTTAAGATCAGTGGACTTCAACTCCCAGAATTCTCCAGCCAGCCATGCTGGCTGGGGAATTCTGGGAGTTGAAGTCTACCCATCTTAAAGTTGCTGAGGTCGAGGAACCCTGCTTTAAGGATTAAATCCACTTGCAAGCCATTTCAGTGAAATGAACAATGAGTCTGTTTGCACTCAAGGGATTTTTCTTCAGTGTTTTTCTAAACTATAATATTTCCATGACAATTCCTCTTTAAAGCACCACGGACTCCTTGCTCTTTCACTGTAGCAGGCTAATATGCCTTGCCTTCTGGAAACCATTTCTGTGAGCCTGTGAGGTGTTAGTTTATTCTGGACAAACAGAGACTTGGAAGTTATCTAGGGAGACTGAAAGTTGTACGAAGGAAGCAGTGGACCCTCTCAGCCATAGCTGGAGATGCTAAGGCAAAGATGGACAAAAGGGGTGTACTGGTAGATCTCTGGTAATTTACAATCAGTAGCAAGGGGTTCTGCTTCCCAATGCTTTGACAAAAGCAACAAGGAAGCAGTTTTTCTGCTCTTTTAATTATGCTGCTCAAAGGGAAACAAAGATGTGTTAAGAAAGAACTATAAACTCAGTTTGTAGAAAGTCTGTGGGCTGACTTGGTTCTGAGAAGCACATCTTTTACACCAGGGGTCCCCAACCCCCGGGCCACGGACTGGTCCTGGTCCATGGCCTGTTAGGAACTGGGCCGCACAGCAGGAGGTGAGCGGCAGGTGAGCGAGCGAAGCTTTGTCTGTATTTACAGTCGCTCCCTGTCGCTCGCATTACCGCCTGAGCTCCGCCTCCTGTCAGATCAGTGGCGGCATTAGATTCTCATAGGAGCGCGAACCCTACTGTGAACTGCACATGTGAGGGATCTAGGTTGTGCACTCCTTATGAGAATCTAATGCCTGATGATCTGAGGTGGAGCTGAGGCAGTGATGCTAGCGCTGGGGAGCGGCTGCAAATACAGATTATTCTTAGCAGAGAGGTTTGACTGCACAGAGACCATAATAAATCAATTGCTTGCAGACTCATATCAAAACCCTATCATGTAATGCACTTGAATCATCTGAAACCCCCCCCCCCCCGCTCCGTGGAAAAGTTGTCTTCCACGAAAGTGGTCCCTGGTGCCAAAAAGGTTGGGGACTGCTGTTTTACACCATCTAGAACTGATCCATCTCAGTATTTTTTGTTTTGTATTTATTTATCTATTTGTTTAATGGGCAACTCTAGGAAGCCTGAAGTCAGCCCACCCTTGTCTAAGTTTGTCCTGGGGACTTCCTGGGCTGGGGCTGACCTCAGGGTAGTCAGGTCTCAGCATCTTTTTCAGGCACAAGAGAAAATAGAGGTGTGAACTATCTTTGTCAGATGAAGCCCTTGGAATCATCAGGTCTGGTGTAAGTATTTTTGAAAGCTTGACATTTGGTGGCAACATATTAAAAAGAGCAGTATTGCTGTATTGACTGATCCCAGAGGAAGTATTTGTATTACTACCAAGAGAATTAAATGGACCTGACTCTGAAGTCACAAAATTCTCACAAGGTTGACCTGGGTTGAATCTTGAGTGTTCTGCCCAGTTATAAGAACAGAAAGCCGAGATTTGAAGGTAGAAACATATAACTCTCAAGCAGATTTGGGTAGAGGAAGATGAACTTGCCCCTTTTTTCTGTTTTTCTTCCAACAGTGAGGTAGGTCCTTCTCTGTCAGCCTTACTCTCTACATTCTCAGATAGGCCACTGCTTTTGTTCACTTTACATACTGGATACTAAAGATATATCTTGATTATTTGCCTTATGTCTTTTAAGGAATCCATGCGAGAACCCAGATGCAATTCTTTGCCTTATAGCTTCCATCCCTCAAGCTTAGTTGCATCATGAAATGTTTATGTCATATATTTCTAAGGCTTGCATGAAGGAAATCTCCTATTTCCATTGAGAATCACCACAGCTATCAACAGCAGGTTAGATTATGATAATTCTCCAGTGGTATCATAATGTCATTCTAGGAGTTTTGGTTTTCTCAGTGATAGTTAGTGATTTGGTACATTCTCTGGTACATTCTGGTAAAGAAGAAAAAATATGATATCGATATGATTTAATATTTTGGACATTTTGTATTAAAAAGGAGACAAATGGCATAATATTGTGTTAGCAAACAAACATGAGTCAGAATACTAGGATTCACCTTACTTTCTTGAAAAACATTACAAAATTATAAGGGCTGTAAATTTAGAACTCTGATTAAAGTCATAACATACTAACATATTGATTAAGATTCAAGCCTACTCAAGCACGTTTTACAAGGAAAACAAGCATTATATGAAATTCTGTTGAGTTTATTGGAGTTTTATTGAATTTGAAAAAATAAGATCAACCAAGCATTGTCAAAGATGCTAAAAAGAAGGATTAATGATGAATTGGAAGTATATTAAAATTTACAGAAGAAAGTTAGGAGGACAGAATTTCTGTGCCAAAAAATGGGGGGGGGGGAGGGAGAAGAAAACAAATACACCAACAACCTCCCCCCAAACATAAAATAACCAAATGGAGGTGTTAAAGGAATATGAGAATGATTCACGTATCATACCAACAATGCCTATGGTGCCTTATGCAGTAATAACATCAAATAAAAATGAACTGTCAGTCCTGAAGGACTTCCAATCTAAATTTAACACAGGGAGACAGAAGGAAAAGGAGGTGAAAGTAACCAGGAGGGAAAAAAAATACTTTTAATATAATTGGCAAAAATAGCACAGAGTTAGTTCTGAATAAATGTGTTATTTATTTATTTTTTTAAATTAAGATGGATTTGATTTTGAAGCCAGCAAGCAAAAAAGTATCTGAGTATGTGCAGCAAAGAAATCGAAAGTGCTTGGAAGATGCTCACCCCCATTTCTCTTCTAGCTTCCTTTTTTCCCATTCCCTCTGCCCTGCTCCCCTTGTGCTCTTCTCATTTTGACTTATAATGCAATGCTCTGGTGAATGACCAAGGTTTAAGCATTCATTTAAGATTACCATGTAGAAGAAATGTAGGATACTTTCATTAATTGGATTAGGGTTATATGTGTTTCATTTAAAAGCTGGTGATCACTAATGGAATGACCTTGAAGTCATTATCTGTTAAGAAGCCCCAGACAAGATCGTCCTTTATGTTCTAGCTGTCATTTCTTGAAAGCACAATATTTATATGGAATATTGTGTCCATGCTGTATATGGATTTATTGAGATTTGTAATCCATCCAACTCTCATTTAAGAAGTTACGACAACATGGAAGAAAAAGTGCTTGCTTGTTTGAGTTCTCTTCTATTTACTTAATCTCACACATGCACACACAGCGAGGTCCAGCCCTAACGTGAGCATTTTGAAATTCCACTAACACAGTAAATTACCGTTGCCTAGATTGTGCCCAATATTTATAATGGGTATATAAATCCACAGTCAATTAAATACAAGTACAGTAGAGTCTCGTTTAACTGACCTTCACTTATCTGACATTCCGTCTTATCCGACGCCCCTAAAAAAACCCACCACAACACGCATAAATCGGCGCCGAGAAAAGTGTGCCGCTTGTTTGCGAGCGTGAGTGTACTCTTTCTTGTTGCTCCTGACAGTGCGGCGCCGCAACGCAAAAATCGATTGCAACAGGTGCAGCAGGCGTGCGTGTCTAGCCTATGACGTTTAATAGGCTTTTTCTTAATTCCTCCCTATTATCTGACATTTTCGCTTATCCGACGTTCTGCCAGCCCGTTTATGTCGGATAAGCGAGACTCTACTATAACTGAAATCCTGGTTTTGATTTTTTCCCATCTTCTCGCTGGTACTACAAATGGTGTCAGGATTTTTTTCTCATGTCCATCCATGAGCAGAAACAAAAGGTAAACAGAAATAGAACTAATTTTTTTCTGTTGGTACTTTATTTGTGAATTTATAAACTCCTTTGGTCAAGGTGACTCTAAGGTCATACAGAATATAATTATGGCTGAAAAGTTACAAGTAGTGCATTGTTTTGGGCTGTGAGAGCTCTACAGCACTTAAATGTGAAAGGCCTTCTAGATCAGCCCGATTTTTACAGGCTACCAGAAGGCCATGAGAGAGTGGGACTAAACCAGCCTAAAATTACTAAAAATTTACCTCCAAGATGTAGATTTTTGGAAGGATCCCTGCAGTCAAATTTCACAAATGACTTTTTTTTTTTTTAAATCAAATTGGAATTCCAAAATAAGTCTGAGATTCTTTGCTATACGTGGTTTGATGTTTCTTGAATGTGGCTTAGGAAATATTGTAGGCACGAAGGCTACCCATTTCTTGTATTAAAACAGGATGTATACATCTTCTGGGCCAAGGGATAGAAATGGCCTTTGACAAGGCCTGCACTATGAAAAGTAGTAGGTGCAGTCAAGCCAAAAAACAAGCTTGATTTGATATCATTGACATCTAAATGTAATTAAATGTAATTTGGTTGCTCTTCAGTCACGCATTTAATAATTTTCTCCTCCTGCCATATTGAAATTTATAATTTGGTAATAACTTCTGTATGCCTCAGAGTCTTCCTTAAGAACCTTATGCAGGATACCTTAGTCCTAAATATTTTTCAAGGAGTCAGTTCCAAAGAATTGTGAGCTGAAGGAAATAGCCATTAATAACATTCTGCAAAAAACTTTGCAGTTCCAACAGGAAATCACCATAGTTCTCATACTTCTGCTTATGTAAAGATTGTGTAAATTTTTACTTTGGGAGAAGAACCTATTCAAATTTTGTTTCCTTGACTTTAGACAATAATATACCGCAGGTTGTCAAAACTAGATTTGCGTGTATTGACTAGACTTCATTGTTTTCTGACAACCAAAGCAAGAGATGTGTCTGTGTATATACAATTTGGTAGGATCTTTGGGGTTTTACATCTCAAGTGCATCTATGAACTTCAGACTCAATCAAGGATGCCTGTGATGAAATTATGCTGATGCGGATAAGGAGGCCAAGAAGGTAGCAGGAATAAAGTAAACCCCTAGCGTAAATAGTTTCAGTTAAGAGGTGAGTGTAGGGTTGCTTACAGCCTAGCTTCTCTATACACTTCTGTACAATTCCTGATTGTAGGAACCTTGCTGAATGCATTTACAATCTCCCATGGGGTGCCACTGGAGCACTGAAAGAAGGAAGTTGCCCAGATCTGCATGAAATATAAGGCCTTTCAAGGAGGTTAGCCTGAATCTACAAAGGTTAAAAATGTGGTGAGGCAAGACCATACTTGCATGTCCTGCATTGAAGGACCCTCGAAAGCGACTAAGTGAGAAGAAAATAACAGAGGGGGAATTGAAGCTGGAATGGAAAT
Source organism: Python bivittatus (assembly GCF_059951505.1). Classification (NCBI taxonomy): domain Eukaryota; kingdom Metazoa; phylum Chordata; class Lepidosauria; order Squamata; family Pythonidae; genus Python; species Python bivittatus. The sequence goes on from NW_028277033.1 coordinate 2,842,255, forward strand.
AAGATTCATGAATTTACATGTGTATTCTCATTTTCATTTTACTATCATAACTCCAACTCCGCTGCATAGAACAGGGGTAGACAAAGGAACAATAGGGAGGTCCAAAATGCTCCATACTTGGAATAGCTCCTTTTATCCATGTTGTTTCAAGTGTTCCAGCACCCACAATTTCTCATTATTGTTTCATTCCTCCAGCCATGAAGACTTGGAGAGTACATTAGCTACTTCAGTAATAAGTACAGATGCCATCCCTGTTGCCATTGGCTGGAGATACTTGAATGAAAAAAAGGGATGGGAAAGAGGGAAAATCAAGTAAGCACCAAATCCAGAGCTGTTTGGTACATAAAGATTGTTCACTCTGTATGTCCACTGTTTATAAACTCTTGCTCTAGAGACTGTAATGTGATTCTGTTATCCTTGTTTGTTCTCTATCTGGTTGCTTTCTTTTCAGGCAAATTGCCAAATACAGAAATGTTCTCTGCATCGTGCATGACAGATGATGTTGCCAAATGCAAAAACGATGTTGTTTTGTTTGTTGAGATTTGCAATGAAATTATCAAATGGAAAAAGTGTTCAGTGTATTTATGTGCATGCACTGGACAGAAGACTAAAGCCAAAAGCCAAAAGCCAGAAAAGCTATGTTATGTGTTATGTTTGTGAGTGTATTGAAATGAAACTATTGCTGTTTCTTCTTTACAATACTCAATTCTTTGGCTCTTTTATGTTCTAAATTATTATTTTCGTTGCTTGCTGGGGGAATTCTATAAAAATATTTTAAAATTTGTCTGAAATATCCCCTCAGCAAATTTCTCTGTAAGTTGACTGGTAGTTAGTATTCACCACAATACTACTCTGTCTATTTTGGAGGACCCAGGGTAGGAAATAGGGGTTAAGCTTATTTCAAATTCCCACTGTCCTCTTGGGTAGAATACTTGAAATAGTTTCTGTTTTGTTCTGTTGAAATGTGGAACTCAAAGCTTTCTATGAAAATTCCCTCGTTATTTTGTTCCAGGAAGGAAACACAAATTTTCCTTGATGATGAGAGCCACTGGGGGCTAATCATTAAGGTTAACAATTAATAATAATAATAATAATAATAATAATAATAATAATAATAATAATAATAATAAAGATTAATGACAAGGACCAAAAGACCCAGGTTCAAGTATATCCTCAGCCGTGGAAACTCAGGCCGATGAGTCAGGTATTTTCTAGCAGCCCACCCTGCTTCACAGGCTTGTTATTGGGGATAAAATAAAGGGAAATCCTCATGTAAATCACCTTGAGCTCTTGAAAAAAAGTCTAGCAAATGAATGAGTGTATAGCAGATGTCTCAATTTGAGCCACCCTTGAATCTTAAGGTCAGATGATCCTCCTGCTTTCTCCATCCCCACTTCTGATAGGCCTTAACTCTGAGCACCTTATAATTCTGCACGTGTGATCATTGTTTAGATTTGTAAAACATCCTGGGTTTGTTCCCCTTGAATCCAAACTCTGTATATCTCAGTTATCACAAATAGTGTAATCTCTTGGATTTTTTTTTTTTTTTTGGTGAAATACATTTCCCCTCTTGGAGTTAATTCTGCACATTCATTAAGGTTTGGAGGCAGGTGAAATATTTCAGGTGAATCATCAGTTCTAATATTAAAAAAAAAGAGACTTCTACTGCGATGGATTAAGCTCTTGATTTACAGGAAGAGGTGTCTGTTAGGAAGATATACGTGCTTAGATTTACTATCAAGAATCTGTTTTTAATTTTAGAGATTGTTTACCCTTAACTACTGCATGTCAGGACTCAGAACAAATTTCTGCTTAGCATTTAATTTCAGATACTTGCCACAGTGGGCAATAAAAAATGGGCCCCTGGAATTTGTGGCATCATTATGAATCTTATCTTCTGGCAGGCCTGCAAGTAGTTTGTCTTTGAAATCTCCTTGGTCCTTGTTAACCCTGCTTTGACATGTAAGAGCTATCGTTTATTTATTGGACTTTGCCCATTTGTGAAAAAAGTACCAGAATTATTAATGGTTTAGTATCTATTAATGCATTACTTGGGTGGAATTCAAACTCCAGTATTTATGGTAAACCCTTTTATAATAAAACTTGCATAGAAATGGGGGAATGCTGATTCGTAATGTTGGAAAAGGTTTTGCGCCAGTGGAATGACTGTCTGTAAAATATGATCTTATCATATATATATATATATATATATATATATATATATATATATATATATATATATATATATGAAATAAGCACTCTGGGTATGACAGCAAATGATTAAGAATATTTGTATAGATAATAAAGACCAAATAACCTGATGCAATGAGAGATGTGTTCATTCTATTGCTGTTGAGAAGCTGGGATTTTTTAGAAAGACGATTTTTTAAAATTATTATTTTAAGATATAGAAGGGTACTATGATTCTAGGGAAGCAAGCAAAACTACTAGACACTGAGGTCGACCAAATGTAAAGTATGGGAGTAGTAAAGTGTGGAAAGGTAGAAACATGAGAAAGGAGGGGTGTATCATTTGGCTAAAATGGAACAAAGTGGAGGAGAAGAAGACCTCAAAGTGGAGGGGAAGAAGTGTGGATCCATGGACTACAGTTCACTCATGCAAACTCATGGACTCTAGTGTGTTTGAGTCTCATCTACTAGCTTAACTGAAGACATTAATAACTTGGGTAGAGACTTTGGGTCTTAGGACTGGTTTATGCATCAGCAGAAGGTGATGGTGGAAGATTGTTTTTTTTCCTTACTGCACCATGTTAAACAACATCTTTGGCAGTTACTGATGTCATCTAAAGTTAGTGGATATTGCAAGAGAGAGAGGGGGCTACATTAAAACAGTATCCAAGTATTTTGGGGCACTGCCTTTGCTATTACCACAGGTAGAATGAACCACAGTTTTCTTTTGCATAGATTCTTTTATATATTATGGAAGATTAGGAAGCATTACCTCTGTCCGCAGATCGATCTGTTTCTCTGTCTCCATCCATCCATCCTTCATTCCCATGGATCCACCTGTGTGTGAGAGTATTTGTATGTTGCTGTTTGACAAAAGGAAAAAAAAATGGTCTCCAAAGCAGCTCTCAATTTTAAACCACTACATATTAAAAAAAAAAGACACCAGCAGCAAGGGGAGTTGAAAGTGCAATAGTAATTAAAACTAGTAAATTCAGGAAAGTAGCATTCACAGTGTTTCATTCATCATAAAACCTGGCACCTTAATGGAAATAATATAGATGTTTAATGAATCTGTCTGGGGAGGTTATTCCAAGAAGGGAGCATTTTTCTGCACTTTTTCTATTCAAACCATCTCCTTATTATGGAAATAGGACAATACTTCAAATGTCTGGTTTCCAACCATTTAAGACTTTAAAGATCCAAGTCAGCACTTAGAAATACTGATGAGAGGCCTTCAAATGTTTGCATTTCAATGACTAACCTGAGGTTTCTGGCACCCTGACATTTCTGATTGCCCCTGATTTCAGGATATCATAGGAAGCAGTTCAGAGCCCCCTTACACACCATGGCTATTTTCACTCCCCAAACTCTCAGAGAGAGTTTCATGCTAGTCTTTCATCCTTGCCGCCCTCAACCTTCAAAGCTCAGACAATACCAGTGTGCCCTCCAGCTAATCAATAGTAGGGCTCACTGGCATCTAACACACACACAAACCCACACCTGCACACACACACAGTGTCTTTTGTTTGAAACTGAAAACTTTAGACCGCTTCCATTCACAGGAGCTGGAGAAACCATCAAACCATCATTATTCTATCAGTTTGTTAAAATAATAGAAATATACTGTTGAGTTACAGCAGCTTAACCCGTACTGAGTGGAAAATTAGCCCCAAAGGTTGGTGGCATGGTGAAGTGAGAATTCCTGTCAAAGGGAAAATAGGTCATCTCCAAGTTCTGCAGGGTCCTAGAACCTCTTGTGGAAAACCAGATTCAGCATTTCTCAATGCAGAAACAACAAAGTGGGATAAGATAGTGGCACAAACACAACGTAGAGGGGCTGTGAGAAGAACATGAATAACTGTGGACAAACCATCAGTCTATCAATGTCACAATTGGTATACCAGCATAATTTAGTAAAAGACGTGTGCCATAAAGTCTTCTTAAACATCTAAAGTAAAGGCTTATTCTACAATGTTCACACATTTTGAAGTTGCCCTTTAATGGAAGTACGACTCAGATTACAATGGTTTAATTACCTGCCCGCATTTTCTTCCTTATAGTACCATTGAATCACTTCATTCATTTCTCAGTGGGACTCTTAGACATCAAGTTATGTCATCCCCACTCTTGCCTCATTCTGCTAAATATATAGACCCAGCATTTGAGTGCTGTTATGGGATCTGCAACAGTACCTCTTCCATCTATATAGATAGGGTAATGTGAATGATGCTCTGGATGTTTGTGGAAGAGGAACTGCATTATGAGTCTGATGTGATTAGACAGTTCTTGGTTTACTCAATGTTATGAGAAGCAATAGCCGCTCCCATCTATATTGGATAATGGGGAAAAAAAATAGTGTATCATCTCTGTGTTCAAGGACTGCCTTTCGGGCCTAGAAGGCTTTGGATGCAGCTGTCAAGAGCTCATCTAGAAGTTACAGTCTTGTCTTTATTTAAGGCTATCCATGAAATTCTAGAGTGTTTATTGCAAGCCTCCACAAAGTCTTGTTGAGAGTAGGAAATTATTTGGGAGATGAGGGTAGGGAAGTGCATAAGGAACATATTTTTAACAGTGATCGGATGCCCAAATGAAGGTTATGAGTAGAGAATCTCTTCCTTCAGTCAAGGGAAAATAACAGCCAATAGCATTGGAAGGAAGATGTGAGATACAATTGGTAGAAGAAGACATGGATGATCAGTAAAAGAAATGGATGATCAGTAGAAGAAATGTTTTAAAAATAATTTAATTCTTCCTTTCATTCTAGTCATTCGTTTACACTCTTCACCATTTATTCTTCCTATGTTCCAAGTTGCCATTTTCCATAAGCCATAACTGTCACCAGATGGGTCTATAAATATTTTATTTATTTTACTTTGTTTATTTATCATATGTGTATAACCACCCATCTCACACAGTGACCCTTGACCTCTGCTGCCCATCATGATTTTGGTCAATCAGGGCTTTCACATAAAGCTTTTTAGGAAGATAAGAGAAGGTATAGAGCAAATTAACTAGCCTAAATTTTACCCATACAATGTGCAGTGTTCCCTACCATCTACCTACTAGGAACAGGATTGGTATATTTTGACATACTTGGGGCAGTATGCCAGAACCACAAATAAAGCCCAGTTTTACTATTTATCCTCATGGTAGTCTATGCAAGCTAGGATCTCTGTTCCAAATATGACCTTGCAAGCTAACATGTCCATACCCTACAACTGACATATACATAACACATGCTTAGGATGCAATTGATGAATCCATTTAATAAGAGTTAACTATATTTCATTTACTTTAATATTACTTAATACAACGTAACTTAACGTAACTAAAGTTGATGTCTAGAAGAACAGGTGTCCCCCTGCTCCTGGCCCTGCTTACTTTGGGCTCCATCCATTTCTCAGTGTATAATCCTCAACATGATTTATAGGGTTGAATGCAGCCTTTGACCCAAAAGGTTGCCCATCCTCTTCTCTCAAAGGTTTGCATAGGGAAATATTTCCCATTGTAGAATAGGATTCTGCTGTGATTACTTGGGGTGCAAAGGGATGAATCAGACTATGGCTTTTCATTCTTTGCTTCAGGAAAAAAAAAGAGAGAAAGGTGGGGGATAATAGAAAAAGCTTTTTTGTGTTCTTTTGGCTATCCTAAATGTTGAAGGTGCTTCAATCTAGCAATGTTGCAAATGTTATTTTAACAATCACTTTTTAAAAAATTCAGTATTAATCTTTAGAATACTCATCATGCCTCTGCCTACTCTGAACAATAGTAATCAGAATGTATTGCTCCTTTTACAAAGCCAAGAGTCCATCCATCACAAAGCATAAGCTATAGCTATATATCAAATTTCAGCATTAAAGTTACACAGTATTATCTTAGCATTAGGTTAACTGTGAAATAAAAATAAAAATTAATAAGCTGGAAAAAAGAAAAGACAAGGCATTCCTCATTTAAAACCCTTAACTGGAGCCAACCTTAATTGAAATGTCTTTTTTACTGAAATGTTAGCTTTAATTCAACTGAGGCTTCCACTTGAACGTCATTTTTATGAATGTCAAATAGTTCTGGAAATGCAAAAATGATCAGGTTTTATCATTCATGTGGTTCTAATTCTGACTTTCATAGGTTGTAGCCTAACCAAATGGTGTAAGAGACTGCTTGATTGTTGATCTTGAACCTTATCCTTCTTCAAAAGGAAAAAGATCTGGGCAGTTGAGGGTTTTATACAATGGGTTGTTGTTGTGTGTGTGTTGTATAAATCAGTGCAAGGAGAAAAGGGGGGAAAAATCTGATTTTCTGTTATCCTGAGGGATGCAGTTTCAAGCACATGGGGGTAGGAGGAATGAGAATATACATAGTCACTGAGAATACAGAAAGAAATCTCAATTCATTTCCTATGCAAATCTCCAGTGCATATCTTGGGATGTGCTGATTCCAAATTTGATGGATGCTGTTGAGAACAAGATTAGTTCCTTCCTTCTTGGGATAATAAGCCTTGAAGTGGAAGCTATGTTTGCACAGGGACCCCTCTCCTGCCATTACCAAAATAGCATTGCACATGATGTGGTGCTCTGACCACAGAGGTAGAAGAGTTATGTGTACATTTTTATATGAATTTGGCATTCATGTAGATGGTTCTCCTAACTGGTATGCAAACTGGAAATAACCACTGGTTATCTCCACTGGTGGACTCTTTTGGCACTCAAACATAGCCTTGGTGGGACTCAAAACTCTTTGATATGTGGATTAATGGGAGTTAAGATGCTCAAGTTGTTTTAAGGACTGGGGGGGGGGTTCCCCTGAAGCATATACCGTCTTCAGCAGAGTGTCTTTCTCAGGACCATGTTTGAGAGGGTTGAATTCGCTTGCCTGGCACTTCCTTCTCAAGCTGCTACAGATCCTTGAGCAGCCCCCCCCAAAAAACCCCATAACTCTCCCCTCATTTTAATTTAAGGAAATCAATATTGGGGAAAATTTTGTTGATGGATGTGTTCATCCTGTTAGAAAACTGTGAATACCTAAAGTCTAGCTTTGAATTGCTGGTTCTGTGAACTGTAACTTGAATGGCCTTTCTCACTGTTGGTAACATATAACTTGGAATGGCTGGGTTTCTCTTAAGGTGGTCATTTCTCTCCCTCGCTCTCTCTCTGTCTTTCCATCTGTTACAAAATGAGGCAGGGTAGCTGTAACTTCCGTCCCTGTTTCCCTTCCTTTTTTACCTCCTAAGATGGAGAAATTAGGAAATCAACTTTTACAGGATTACAGATGGATCTGCAGCAAAAATGATAATAGTGATGGGGAAAATATCCATGGTGGAGCAACTGCACAACCCATTTCCAACTGATCCTGCTAAACGTGGCTGGTGACGGGAGGATGAAAACCAAAACAGCCATAGAAATGGGGTGCCTAGAGAGACCCCATTGTTCTGGGGCTTCTCTAGGACTTTCTGTTGTTCTTAAGAGAAGCAAGCTTTCTTGATTATGCCAGTGAACCCAACTCCCAACCCAGTTAAAGGACACTGTGCAAATAGGGCTTCTGCATATTCTTAACTGTTTGCCATGGTGAATTCAGACTGTTGTTTTATTTTTCTTTTAGGCTCCTCATTTGTAAGAGCTGTATGGCAGACAAAACATGGTCCTCTTCTTATATTTAATTGAATACGGCTGATGTAGATGGGCAAGCATTTTTTGTAGCCTTTTTAACAGAAACTTTCCTGAATTTGTCAATTTCATTATTGCCAAGAGAGAAATGATTTGAGCTTCATAAGTGTGGGAAAAATTAATCCATCTCTAGACTAGGCTAGCTTGAGGATAAGGGGTGGTTATTTATGCATTTTAATATTATCCAGTGGGTCCATGAAAGTAAGAAAGATCTGAGTTGTGAATTTCTTCATTTAAAATGCAGGGCTAATCTATACAATGCATACTAAATAGTAAGTAGTCCATAGCAGCCTATGTGGTAGCAAATTGATTTTTTTTTAAAAAAAAAAAAAAGGAGAGAATTTATAAATCTAATATTTGGAGAAGAAACGTCTAAGACAGTGAATTGACTAGGATAGACTCTTCATACACCTACACTAAGCCAAGCAACAGTTTTATGTTTCATAATGTAATTGTATAGTTTAGGCAATTTCCCCACCCCGCCATCACAATGCTACAGCACTTTGAATGAAATAACAATGCAGTTTCTGATATATAAGGAATGAAATGTTGAACCATCTGACTATAGTTCTAGCATAGAATAGTAGGGGAGATCAAAGGTCATCTGATCCAACCCCCTGCTTGGTGTGGGATCTTCTGTGGCATCTCTGACAGATGACCATCTGCATGCTTTTGGTGCTCAGCATTTCATGCAACAGCCTGTCCTACTGGCTTACAGCCTGTACAGTTAAGATATTTCTCCTGATGTCTAGCCTCAGTCTGCTTCCTTGAAGTTTTAACCACTGGTTCTGGCCTCTGGAGCAATAGAAAATAAACCCACTTATGGAGTGGAGTTATATCATCACGAGATTCTTCTGACCTAAGGATAGAATCCTATTTTGTTTTGGGGAAACCTTTTGAAATCTGAGCATTACATTTCAACATCAATTTTGCAGACAGGATTGTTCTACCTATAAAGTGGTTTCGTAAAGGCACGGGGTGCTTTCTTTCTCCTCCCCCCCCGCCACTTTTCTTTTTTACCTTGCATTTTGTCCCTTTAGAAATTATCATGACGCATGTCAGGCGCTCTCACACAGAGGAAAAAAAGTCACATTCACTTCCAAGTTTCTGATTGTCTAAATAACACAGTAACTCAACGTACAGCTGTCTGGCATTTTGACAGTACAATAACCCATAATTCCTTCTGCCACTCAACACTTCAAGGTTAGCATTTTGTAGTTTGCTCTGAAGGAGCATTCATTTAAATTTTCAAGAGGCAAAATGTTGAAACGCTGCATTATCTCTCTCTCTGGATTTATTTTTATTTACTTTTCTGGTGTCCAATTTTTTTCTATTCTCCTACTATTTTTTTTCCTCTTAAGATGCCAGTCAAAGAGTTCTCCAAATTCACTTCATTAACTTTTATTTACAATGATAAATATTACATCCCCCAAATGTTTAAAAGATAAACCTAAAATAGGATGAGATGCATTCTATTCTGAAAGATAAGCCCAAAAAAGGAGGAGGGACTTAGAGCTTTGCCAAATGACCTTTATTTACTATTATGCTTGTGTTTATTTAACTGTGTTTTGTGAGCTTAAGGCAACATACAGCCCTTTGAGGAAGGATGGTCTAAGAGACATGGTCCATTGAAGACCTGAACCTGCATGTCCATGTTCCAAATCCAACATTTTATTAACTAGTGGCAATTCCTTAAAGGAGTTCCAAGTTTCTCCTCTATCTACTAGCATCACATTATCCATTTCCTCCAAGTCAAGTCCAGGTCCATGTAACATAGTACATATAGTAATAGTAGTAGACATAGTAGATATCTGGTAGAAACCGTAATGATGTTATATAGAAATGATATGAATGATGTAATTTGCATCAGTCACATGACGATGTAAATGACATACAGTATGTAATTTGCTTCATTTGTATGATATATATGAGGTTGCTTGTCCCTTGGGAAGAAATAAAGTGTCATGATGTCATCACGTAAATTATGCCACCAAAGTACTTGTGTTGGACATCATGATGCAAGTACATAATTGTGTCACTTGTGTGATAATGCCACATATTGTCCTTTTGACATGACTGTGGTTTGTTCTATGACAGCCACAGACAGACATTTTAAACTTCTAAATAATTTCATCCTGTTTTACCATTCTCAAGTTTGTTGTGAACCTTTGGGTGCTTAATAGCATCACCTGCCATTCATTTTCAGCAAATTTAACAATAGCTTCAAATCCTGGTTTATTAAGCCAGGATATGTAGGAGAGCAATGCACCCCCTTTCCTCCTGCTTTGGCTCTCTGCTCTTCAGGGAGCCACAGTAAATATAAGCTTCCTGTTACTGCAGACCAGGAATTAAAGATAACAGCTTCCAACCATGGCAGAATTCAGAGGAAAAAGGAAGCAAAATGTGTAAAAACAATGAAGCCCAAATTTAGGAAGCTTTATTCTGGACCAATTTCCTAAATGGCTATTAAGTCTATGTAGGAAACTTGCCAGCTATTTTATTTTATTTTATTTTATTTTATTTTATTTTATTTTATTTTATTTTATTTTATTTTTACCATTTATATGCCACTTTCCTATGTATTGGGCACCAGATGTTTTTTCCTGCTGTCAACATCTAGTTTTCCTTCTGCAGTCTTTTCTTCCTAATTTCTGGCAGAATATTCCATGCTATGGATTTTCATTTACTGGCTGAAGCAAAATTCAGAAAGAAGAGGAACATCTCAGTGGAAATTAAATTCACCAAATATACCCCTATTTCATCTTTTGTGTGCATGGTAGTTTGTTTCCTTTTGGGTTATGACAAATTTGCAGTTTATCCAACAAATTATTGTTTCCTTTCTTTGTTTTTCAAGAAGTCAGGCCATGACTGAACATATTCTGGGTTTCCTGTACATACAAACATGTGAAAGTCATACAAGCCTATCCTTCTGAAAAGCCATATCCAAGGGGTATCCCATAGATGAATCTGCCATCTGGAGTGAGGAAGCATTTTTCATTGTGTGGCTCTATTTTTGGACTGTTTTTTACAGGAGGCTTCTCTGGTGCCCACCTACATGTTCCTGATGTTAGATAAAGGCTTTTGTCATTTTTCCAGTTTAATAACCTAATTGTTATCATCCTCCTTCTCTTTTCATGAAGTGAAAGAAACTCTGCTATGTTCTGGATTTGAACACAATTTTAAACTGAGCTCATTAAGGCTCTAATCTGAAAGTGTCCTGTTCCCCATTCTAATAGGATCTTCCAATCAAACTGCTGGATTCATTTGATGCATCTGTTCAGATCAGAAATCTTCCAATTCAGTCAGCAGCTTGAAGGACTTTTCTCCATACCTTGTATTAGAACTGATGATTCAAAATAGATTGTGGGTGAATCACACAATCTTAGTGAGTCTGTTTCCAGGTATGGAAAACCTGTCAATGATTAGTGCTTGTGTTGCACTCAGATGGATAGAGTCTTTGCTGAATAGCTAGGCACCACCATGGACACACCTTTATTTTAAGCAGAATGTACAGTTGCCTTTTTAAGAACAGCAGCTGCACAGCTGAAGTATTTGCTACACGTGTTTTGCTTACTAAATAGTTCAGCAGACAGCACCTTGCTGACCTTAGAAAACTAAGCTGGGTAATTGGATAGGAAATTCCAGGGCTGTAGCTAGGCTGGAGAATGTGTGTGTGTGAAAACCCTGGAATATCCAGTGACAAACCAGTTATGTATCAAGAGAAGTACATGGAATCAGCAGGACTCATTTTTATCTTAGCTGTTTTTTTTTAAAGGCCCTGCTCATGTTGGTAGATGATAAAAGATACAGAAATGAAAAAGTATTTTGTTATTACAATGTACTTTCCCTTCTCTTTGGTACTAGTAACGAAATAAAAAATCACCCAATTAGTATTTGCAATGTACTGTTGTGCAGTAACCCAAATTTAACAAACTTAAGAGCCTCTTTAATTCAGGAGTACAACATGCAACCCAACTTAATTGTCATTCTATCCATGATGATCCCTTTCCTTTTCTTTTAAAAGGAGAAAGTGCAAAGAATGGCAAGGTTTCCTGCCATTTTAACAATCCTGAAAGGGAGAATTCCAGCAGGTGCAACTTTTCGTGGCAGAGTGAGAAAGGTGCGCCAGTTAAATTTTTCCCAAGGACACAACTGTAAAAGCCTCTCCTCTATTGCACCTGTTAATACTTTCCCTCTCTTTCTGTTTATTGAAGAGGTTAAAAGAGAGATGGACAGGCTTGTTATTCCTTTATTGTGATCCATCAATGGTAGAACTGCAATTAAACCTGCTTCAAATGTTGAGCCATTGGTTGAAGCCCAGAGTGGAAATGGGTAGGATATTGGACAGTGTTAGAATTACAGTGGAGATAGCCAGATGGAGCTTCCTGATTAGTTTTAAAAGTCCTTGGTTGATGTTGGTCACTCATGTGGCCAACAGTGAGGCTACAATGACCACAGATAATGGAGGAAGCCATCAACAAGGTTCTCATCCTTGGAAGAAGGATGGGATAAGTATGTACTAACCAAACAACATGCTTTCTGCAATCACCTCTAGACAAAAGAAAACAACATGTTAAGAATTGCCAATGATTTATTTTAATGTTGCTACTACAGTTTTACACGAAATGTGAATCATGTTTGGAGCAAATTTGCTCTGTGCACAACAGCTGTTTAACAAAGTAGCACTTTAATTCCACCCCCTCCCCTCTCCCATCCTAGTTTAAAAGAATGCAGGATTTCACTGTTCCAGCAGGAATACGTGCTGCTTAGGTATTCATTTCAGTGGCATTGACAATGCTGACAATATAATTGACCTAAAAAGTTCTGGATTTCCTGTTAATGCACTTTTAGAAATGTACATCAACTGCAGAAAATCATTTCTATCTACATTTCGCTTGATTTCCATTTTCAAGAAAAAAAGGGTTTCATCATTATTATTCTATTTGAATAGCAGTGATATCTTGAGAGATGGAAGGAATTGTCTATTGTATGCAGGGAGTACTTTATTTCGATATTTTCTTTGTCTGCTTATACATGATAAACACACATTAGTGACATTCCGTGCATGTTTTGAAGATAAATGGAATATCTCTTTAAGCCATTCCTGACACTTCCTAACCTGTAGGTTTAATGGCGTATTCTTTCTTTGATTCAATAATTTGTCTGTCAAAAAGGCAATGCTGACATCCTCCTTGTTGCGGGACTGAAATGGAAAGAAATCTCTTATCTTTGAGATAATTTTTTTTAAAAAAATCAGGGTGAACATTTTAAGATAAAAAAATGTTTTTAAAATGATTGGGAGTGAAAGATATAAGTGTTGACATTATACCAAGTGCTGGATGGCAAGTGATAAAAGGAATAATAATATCTCAAACGGAGTCTTCTTGAATTAATTAAGGAATGTGTGGAATTTTTTTGTTGTTGAAAATCAGTTATCTCTATCACTGCTTGCATAAATAGTAGCTCTGTCAAGTTACACATATAAATTTCTAAAATAATGGACTTTTGACTAACCTGTGACTGTAACAGAAGGGTCCAAGTGTTTATTTCAGTCCTTGAATTACTTTTGCTCTCCCCCCCCCTTTTTTTTTCGGTTGTTGCAGAACATATTGGCCAATTTCACCTTGATGATTTTTGTACAGCAAAATATATTATTATAACGATGATGATGATCATAATCATCATTGGCAACAATAGAATTAAGGTCCAAGAAAAAGAGAAAGTGTGTCAATAACATTTTTGTTTATCTGTAATATCCATTCAGTATCCAGTGTCCAAGCAGATAAGACTGTCCTATCTAAGGATCACCTACACTTACATACTAAGAAAATGCTTATAAAAATGCTCATTTTTAGCATTTCTCAAAACTAGTAAAAAAAGAGGGGTTAGATGCAAAAATCAAATGTTCTCCAACTAAGCAGAGGGATTTACTTCTAAGGAGTGAATTTTCTGTTCTCCTCTCTCATGAATGGCGTCTTCCTTGAGTTTTAAGATCCTAAAATATCGCTAGCATGTGTATAACATGAGTAAATCTCAGAAAGCAGTTAACTCTTGAAAAGAATATGGTTCTAGAAACCAAAGGCACTAAATACCTTTGAAACTCCTCAGTATAAGATGTTTCCAAGTCAGGAGATCATACAAGCTGTAATACTAGATAAATCAAACTGACTTGGTTGAAGACAGATTGATAGTGAGGGGAAAAAAAACTTTTGGGAAAAGAAAAAAAAACTTTTGGGCCATTGGAGTTAGGAAGAATCAGTTAGGAGGAAATATTCACCATTGATTGACTGCATTTGCAGCAGAAAAGGCATCTGGCAAAAGCCATGAAGATGTCAAAATGGTATTACATGTGTCATGATGCCATCTCACAGATCACATCATTGGTGTTATTTGTGTGAAGATGTCATGATGCACAGTGTCACCTGCCCATCTCTGTGGATGCCCATGTCATCAGTCCACATTCTCCCCTCAGCCTCTTGAACCTGCATAAATAGAAGTTGGACGCTCTCAGCCCCAAAGCCTCCCAAAAAGGCAGCCATCTTTACATACACCACTCCACCATTCTGCTTAGCTCCCAGAGCCAGGAAATGTATGTGGTGCTGGACACTTGGTTTCTGCTAGGAGCACACAGTGGAAGGCTTTCAATCTGCAGAGAGCAAGCAGGCAAGCAGGTGGCCAGATGGTCTCTCATACCATCTACCTCGATAAGTGGTGGCCTTCTTCTCAGTCTCCATTCGTGATGGCAGAAGGTGCTAGTGATCTGCAGTACTTTACGTTGTCTAAAGCATTTTATTTGCACCATCATGTTATTGATTGCAACTAGTTTATAAGGCAGATTTTGTATTATTTTCCCTATTCTTAGGGCAGGGCAAGGGAATTGAAACTGACATCCTTTTGTGCTAGTTCGGATAAACCAGCAATAGAAAACAAATAGCAAGTGCAGATCCAATTGTGTTACAGCAAATGGTGCTTTTTCATTTGCTTCTTGTTCACTTGTTACAATTGCTGATTGGAATGTATGAAATATGTTTACTATATCTCTTCAATAACACATATTAAAAGCATGCTCATGTGTGTTTGCAGAAAACAAAATGACCATGATTTAAAGAGAAGTTCTTGAACTGGAGGTCAACCAAACATGAGTCCCTTTTCTCACACTTTTGTGTAACTCATTCCAGTGATTATTCTTAGCATTTCATAGTCTGCACTAAACTTTTACTAAAGCCCTGTAAAGAAGGCGTAGTTGTTAACTGAGCAGTTTTGTGAATAACTAGGTGATACAATAAACTAAATAAAACAATCACCCATAAATGTCTTTTGCAGGGGAAAAAACCCCCCCACTGGATAAACAAAGCTAATGCCTTTGCATTGCCTTTTAGAGACCGATAAATATTTAATAATCATCTGTCTACAGTCAATGTGGAGAAGGAAATCTTTAAACAGACAATTCCAAAAGCTAGAACCTGCATTTTAATTGGTAAACATTAGTCAGTGTAGCTTCTTTTGAGTTGAATGGTTTTATCTTTTCTAGGCAATTGTTTTCTAGACTTATATCTCTGATAAAGCTTACATTTTAAATGAGAGCGGGGGTTTATTTTTACTGTAGTGAAATCTGGAGAGCTAAAAGTTTGCAACTTAGATTAGATTGTCTTGATCCATTTGTCTTCTCAGCAAGAAATTCAAACTAAATAGAGTTATAGTGATGCACAAAGTGCGTGCAGGAGTAAAGGGAAAGCACAACTGTGTATTTACCTCAATTTGTGCTGATGTATTACAACAACAACAACAACAATAATAATAATTCAAAGCACCTGCTACAGTCTTTGTGGTTTTTTAATTAATTCAATTTTCAATAACAAGCTGGCCGATTTTATTTCCCCCAACCCCCAGATATAGTTATATCTAATTATTACTGCACAATTGTCCAAAACATGTTTAATTTTCCTTCTTTTTCCCGACTATGTAGCTGAAGGCTCTTGATTCCTTTGGATGTACCTTCTGTATCTCACATGAGCCAATTTCAACCATCTAAGTGCTCAAATTGAGCTATTTTGCTCTCTGTAAAAATAAACCCAGGACCATTATGTGTAATTTTTCATTCACACACACAGACACACACACACAAACCTCTTGGCTTTATTTTCTCCCTCCTCTCCTTTCATTCGGCAGCTCCAGTGAACGCAGAGTGGCAACATTGTAGAAACCTGGATGTCAACTTCAATCTGCTGCGATTTGGTGTGAAATTTGTGCCATGGTGTGGGGCAAGAAAGGTCAACCCTCCATAATTGATGGTGCTTATTCATCTGCTTCCCGAGTATTTTTCTCTCTATACACTGGCCTTTGTTTGGATAAATTGTTTGAAGATTTACTGTAGTCCTTAAAGGGTGAGATACCCAACTTTAATGTCCTTGCTAGGGAGTCGGCTCAGCTCAGCTGGGATAACACACAATGGCATCTAGAGAGAGAAAGAGAATGATTTCTGTGCCTTGCCCTCCCTCCATCATTGGTTGAAATAATTAAGACTTTTTTGTGGGTTAATTCGCTATGGAATCTTAGTCTGGGGCTATGAAATGAGAGAAGCCAACAATTACTGCTGTGGCTCAAAGTATTATTTTAAGAACTTGAACGGAAGCAAGTGTGAAGGGCCAGAGGAGAGGAAAAGTAGGACACAGAGAGGGAAATGTCATCTGTGAGATCTTTTGAATTCCTTATTGACAGTTTTCAAATTATTTCATGAGAGGGAAAGTCCTAATGATGGGGTTTGATGAGGTAATTTATTCTATTTTGGGTCATTAGCTTTATTCTGCTTATGTAAGCAAATGACTTCATTTGCAATAAAAATATTACTCAGCTGATCTCTTTAGCAATTTGGGGGTCTTTGCCATGATTTTGAAAAAGGTCAGTGTCTGCTAAATAGCAGAATCTGTTGTTTTTGAAGCTTCCGCAGTAGATGAGAGAATCTGAGCTCAAGGTGGAAGAACGCTGAGTTTTTGAACAGTGCTAAATAAATATAATGTATATTATTTTTAAAAATCATCCATCTCCTTGGGATTGAAGACATCGAACAGCTGTACGTTTTGCTCATGTTAAAAGAAACCTTTAAAAACACACAGAAAGAGTTAGCTTCTGTATTTCAGAAGAAACTTAGGAGGTAGAGTCAGGGGAGATAAACTCTATCATCGCCTGGAGAATGAATAAAGTAGTTTGAAATAATTGCTTTGATTCCCATTGACCAAAAGCTGAAGTAGCTTTATTGGTTAAACCATGACGTCTGCCACTGTTTAAGCACCTCTTTCCTGGGGTGCCCCTGCTTCAGTTGACCTTGAGATGCGTGACCTGAAATGGAGTGTGTGTGTGAGTGTGTGTGTGAGAGAGGGAGAGAGAGAGATTTTAAACAGTATGGGTTGCTTCACACCCTAAGCCTAAGGCTGCTTTGTGGTGTTTTAAGCGCATATATTCTTTCTGCCATTATTGAAATTTCAAGGTCTGCCTCCTTTGGAAAACTAACGTGCATTGGACATTTGGCATACAAAGCAGAAGAAGTTGTTCTTCTTTATTAATCCCAAAGCGACTTGTGTGCAGAAGACAGAAGACATTTGCGAGTACACCTGAGAACCGGAGTGAGCCCAAGGATATATATTTACATTGTGAAATAGGAGCTCTGATTTTAGAACGCTTCTTAGTCATTTGAACTAAGCATTCTTCCCAAAGGCTATTGTGAACAGACAAGTTGACAAAGCTTTTTATTTAACAAGCAAAAGTAAGCCTCTAGTTTTATACAGGAAACTAGAAATTCTCCTTAATATAAACAAATTCAACGACATTTCTTTGCTAATAAACGTAAACACAACACTAGACCAGAAATATAAAAGCAATGTAAATAAGAATAGTAATATTTGCCTATTAAATGCAATTGAAATAATTGTGGTTGCTCTGTATTAATTAATTTCAAGATGAAGGTTGCAGTAAACACTGCCTCCTTGATCCCCTTTTTACCTAAAAACATGATAGTGAAAGAATAAAATTCTGTGTTTAAGGATTATTAATAAGAATAAGGTGGTAACAGACGTCCGTTTGGAGTTTATAATAGATAGAAAAGCTGTTTTACGGAAAAAGACTGAATTAATATATGTAGGTTTACTCAAATACAAATAAGCACTGCTTGTACAAATATTAATTGCACGCTAATTGTGTTAATGCAGTAGCTAATACAAACAAAGCTTTTTCAAATTTTGCATAATCATCACTACAACCATTCCTACAGTACAAAACTGACTTTCTGTAAATATTCCCTTTCCTGTTGTTGTTTTCATGCAATCAGCAATAACTTATATTTCAGCAATAATTTACAGACAGAAGAGCTACCTTTTCCTTGTCACTCACCAGCACTAAAGCTTTCTTTACTCAGATTTCCATTACTTAGCAATCTCTGTAGAAATATTTAATTGCTTTTCAGTAGAGCTTAATATGTATTCTGTTTTGCCCTGAATATGTAAAGGAAGTGTTTCTTGGAGGCTGATCTCTATACATAGCATGAATGGAGAAGAGTATGTCAAAGAGAAGGCTGAGCTAAAATTTTTCTTACTGATGTGCTAGGTTTCCGTCTGCAAATTCTATTTTTTTTGCCTGCAGTCTGAAATGGTATAATCAAGGAATTACATTAATCCAGTGTTGCTCTTACAGATATCTCTTCAGAGAAAAATGGGTTAGTTCCTCAAACCTGTTTTCAGAATAAGAATTGATTCTTTGGGGGTGTTATTTATTTATTTATTTATTTATTTTTAAAATTACATTTATGCCTACTTTTATTCTTGGATATTCAAGGCCCAACACATGACCAGTCTTTTGTTGAGGTCAATGGTACAAAATCTGTGGAGTTCTTGGGGTTCTCTGAGTTTGGTACAAAATCTTTTGGAGTCCTCAAACCAGACCTAATTAAAAAAAAAAAATGGACAGGAAGATGTAACTAAAACTGGGAGGAAATTATGGCTAGGCAATGTTTTCCAGTTTCTGTAGGTACTTCGGAATGATTAGAGCACATTGTGGGGACTTGCACAGAATGACTCCCGTGGGGCAAACTTGCCTCTTCACAAAATGGCTGCTTTGAAGAGTTTGGCACAAAAACCTATATATCAGAAAGCAAGTCAATGGGGTTGCTCCCTTTAGGCTCCAATTCTCCCCCCATCCCCAACTTACTTTTTGTCTTCTTTTTTCCCCACTCTGGATAGATAAGAATTCTTCCAAAGAAAGCATTTTTTTCCCCTCCAAACCCATCATTTCTTTATTTCCTAAGAATGCCAAGAAAATCCATCTGGACCTAGAGCCATAAATAAAGATGCTAAAGGCTGGTGCTTTTCTTTGCAATGTAAGGCAGGGAAGCTGTGGGACACCGCAGAAGATGTCCAGAGGCCCCTTGTGCAAAGCGATGCAAAACTCCATTCAGAGAGGAAGTTTTTAATCTTCTGAAGAACTAACGATGGAAGGCTGGTTCATTAATTCGTTAGAAGTGTAGAGAGTAAGGAAGATGACCTTGATGAAAACATGCAGGAACTGTTACCTAGGCAAAAGGGGCTGAAGCGTTCTTTAGTCCAGAACAATGAGATAATATTTGGAGGTGGCTCAAGGCAGATACCTCCCTAATTTACTGAATTATACGGAGGAGGGGGAGTTAGAGCACAACCAAATCTGCAAGAGTCTGTTGTTATAGCCAATCTCAGTAAAAGTTTCATCTTGTGGAGTTGATTTCCTGGTCTGGTCTGCCTAGTGGGGCTGACAGTAGATGATCCATATTTAAGGAGAACTCTGAACAGGAGCCACATTTCCTGATTATTTGTTGAAAAACTGTCCATAGAGACTATACAGTGGTACCTCGGTTCACGAACTTAATTCATTCCACAATTCTGGCCGTGAACCAAATTGGTCGCAAACTGAATCAAATTTCCCCATAAAGTTCAGTGTAAATAAGATTAATCCGTTCTGACCCCTATGAACGTGGTCACCAACCAAATTGGTCGCCAACCGAATCACATTTTCCCATAAGGTTCAATGTAAATAAGGTTAATCTGTTCTGAACCATAGGTATTTTTTTTTTAACCACAAAAATATGAAACAAAGTACAGTACAGTACAGTATGAAGAGAGAGGACTAACCTTGCTTGAGGCGACACCAAAAAGCTTCACAGCAAGTGTCTGTCTGCGACCGCGATCTCACCTAGAGGAAGCCATGACCACGTGTCAGAGCAGGGAAGATGGCCGTGGGTCGTGTTCGTCACCCGATGTGGAGTTCACGAACAGAAGCAAAATTTTGTGAACGCTGCTGTTCGCGAACCGAATTGTTCGTGAACAGAAGCGTTCATGAACCGAGATATTACTGTATTGATATCTATGTCTATGTCTATATCTAATCTCTAGATATCTTTAGCCACACACAAATATGTAGTTTTGGATCATTTTCCTCAATAAATAAATTGAACAAGTATATTGTTTTTGACCCATTTGTTTAATTGGCTTCTCTATCTAGCTTTGGGACTTTTGTGGAGAACAGATCACCTTTTAGGTCATATTTATGCAGAAATACGGAAAATGCAAAATGTTCACAAACTTTTAAGCACCACTGTATATCTAAATTAGGTTGCAAAATTTTGTTCACTGTGATCTGGCAAAGATGCACTTTCCAACATTTTAGATTTTCTGAATGGCAGTAGCCAATTCAGCAGAACCAAAATGCTGTTACTTTCATATGATATAGCAAGACCTTTTAAAACAAAACAAAACAATAAGGGAAGCTCTTCTCTGAGCCACACTTGAGTCCTGGTAACTTCATGGATGTAGGGTTTTTGTAGGTTTTTTGGCAATAATATGGAAGTAGTTTGCCATTTCCATCGTTTCAATGCCCCATGTAGCCTCTACCCCTGAAAAGTCTTGGTGGGCTCACATCAAGCATTAACTGTATCCAGCCTTCTTAAACTTTTCAATATACCTTTGTTACACTTAACAGAAATGCTGTAAAATTGTGAATTTTGAGGGTTTGCCATAAAATGTGCACCTTGAGGGTTTTCAGAACTCTTCATCTGGTTGAATGTTAAAACACAGGGGCAAGGAAAAAGTTAACGAAGGTTATGATTCCTCCCAAATCTAGAATTTGTTAAGCAGCCTGCATTTTAGAATAGCCAGTGTCGCAGCACAATAGCAGCTTTTCTGCTCATAAAAACTCTTACCCCTGAATGGGTTTTGTAAATATTCAAGCTTAACTTCAGCTTGAAAGAGGAGGTCATCAACTGACAGGCTTCCTTCCTACCTCTGCTTTTCATCTTTTTGCTGTCAAAACGAAGCCTTTGGCAGGATATTTTTCAAGTAGTTTCAGAGACATTGTTCAGGTTTCCTTCTTCATAATTCTAGAATTGTTCAATCTTCATCTTGTTGTTATTGTTTTTAAAATTGATTTCTTGGGCGATTTCACAAAGAAGCAGAATCTCTGACTCCTCTCCTTTCACAGTTGTTTGTGCTGTATAGAGACCATTTCTGGCATTTTTGAGGACAATCTCTGACCTGGGCTGTGGAAGAAGTACCCTGTTGTGTGTGAGATAAATCATTCAAGGATATTAATACTGCAAGCCCTATGACAGACATTAGCAACTGGAGGCCCCTGGGAGATGTTAGCATGTTTCTTTAGTAAGCAGCTTGGAGGTAATGTGGAGGAACAGACTTGGTATTAACATGAACCGCTAGCAGACTTTCCTGCTCCCTTACTCAACATTAACTCAGGTGATGGAAAATCATGTTTCAAATATTCAGAGACTCTATTTTAATAAGTATACATGATTAGGATTTGTAGTATATATTAGTATTAACTCTCCCCTTAGTCATAATGGTGATTCTATACATTATCAAAAAGGGTGGTTTAGGATGCTGAAACCGCCACTATTTCTATCTATTGTAATCATTGTCTATATGGATTGAAAGCATACAGAAGATCATTCTACCAAGGATGGAAATAATATGTCCAATTCACATGCTAATACTTATTTCTCCAATTTTGCACTTGTGAACCAAAACTCAGTTACACTTGGACATTTCAGTTATTCTGAATGTTGCTGTGCAACTGCAAAATATGCACTGTACATTGGGGAAAACACAAAAAGATGTGTATTAGTGGACATAATATGCTAATGAGTATGCTGTTGATAGCCAGCTTTTTATCCCCACCCTGGGTACCCCAAGCGATTCTGTGGAGGTCCTGTCTCGGTGTCCAGAGGCTGTGAGCGAGCTGGATGGGGAGAAAACAGCTTCAACTTAACCATAGGAAGACTGAGTGGCTCTGAGTACTGGGGCCTCCAAGTTCTGGGACTTTCCATCTTTAGTTCTGGATGGGGTTACACAGGAGGGCTTCATGTTGTGCGCCAGTTGCACTTGTTCCTGAACCAGGAGGCTCTGCTCACAGTCACTCATGCCTTGGTCACCTCTCAAATGGATTACTGCAATGCACTTTGCATGGGACTGCCCTTGAAGAGCATCTAGAAGTTGCAGCTGGTTCAAAATGCAGTAGTGCAGGCAGTTATGTGCAAACCTTGAGCAGCATATTATATTATATTATATTATATTATATTATATTATATTATATTATATTATATTATATTATATTATATTATACCTCTGCTCTGTGAGCTGCACTCATTTACAGTATGCTTCCAGGTCCAATTGAAGGTGCTAAAACTTACCTGTAAACCCCTTAATGGCATGGGGCCAGGGACCCTGTCTCCTCAGTGGTGTGTACCCATCCCATCAGATCCAGCAGGGGAGGCCTGCTGTGGGTCCTGTCTATTACAGAATGTCATTTGGCAGGTCCTTGGAGGAGAGCCTTTCTGCTGTGGCACTTGCCCTGTGGGACATCATCCCCCTGGATGATAAGATTGGCCCCAATCCAGTTGCCCTTGAAGACATAGCTGTGTCATCACATATGGGGGTTAAACTGTATGGCAGGGCCTGTGAAATGGTTATGCTGATGCTGATCTGATGGTTTTTTGGTTTCATGTCAGCTGCTGATTATGTCTTTATTATGCTGTTGTTTGTGGTGTTTTAAACTGTGTTAGCTGCCCAGAGTCGTGACTGAAATACTTCAAAATATTCAGAAAAGATTTCATTAGAGATGCTTGCTTGTAAAAATGCGAACATTAGGCAAGACTGCACACAAAGCAAAAATATACATTAAGCCAAGTTGCAACAGACCCTATTATGGATCTTTATGAGAAAATGTGAATTCTCTGCCCTTTAGTCCCAAATAAGAAAATCTGAGTGGGTTTGCATCTTCCCTAAAGTCACCATTATTGTGTTGAGGTGTTTCAAATTAGGATAAATGTGGATTTGGACAATGGGGTTTAAATGGCCAGTTTACTGCAGAGCTTCATGTAGATCAGTGCTGGAAAGGTATAACAGATCTGCAGAGCAAAATCTGACTCCATGCTGTGATACATACAATCTGTCTTTGAACATCTTGAGTTTTATGATTGTGTGTGTTGCTTCACCTTCAAAGCATTTCTTGTCCCTCTTGTCTCTCAATGTGCCCTTTTTTGACATGTACCCAACACCTATTACTCCTAGCAGGTGCTTTATGCTCACATTAGGACTTGCGAATAGACCCTCGTGTTTCTAATGATATGTTAGCCTCTTGTACCTGTATGTGTGATTCCTGATCTGTTGTAGCAAGTGAGAACTTTTAAGCCCTGCGTTTCTGGACAACACTTTTGCTGCAAGAAGCTTAATTTATTTTTGTCACTGGGGCCACAAAGCTTCCATGCCTTCATAAAGTTACATGATTCATGCAGCAGTAATTTGGTCTTAAGATCACAAACTCAGCCTTTTCTCAGTAATATCATGTTTTATTTTTCATTGCAGCAAACAATATTTTAGTCTTCATTTGCATTAGCCATGCAGTGAATGGCGTGTATCAAAACTTTCACCAAGTTGTCTCAAGCTATCTTTGGGTTAAAAAAAAAAAAAAAACCACACCAAAGCACCAAGTCTTTTTTTTTTTAATGTTTGTACTTTGCCCAGCAGTCTCCTGGAGAGGAGAATGAAAACAACCAGTTCCATTATTTATTCTACAAGTTGTCAGTTTGATTAGTTGCCTCTCACCCATCTAAGAGAGCAGTGGATCATTAAATGATGTCCATGCTTAAATGCTGAAGTCCTGCCTTGTGCCTGTTAATGCATAATTGGACTGTCTCTTAATACATGCGGAGGCACTTGTTTCTGAATATAAAATCTGCACCTCAACAGGTCAGGGAGATAGTGAAAACCTGTTTGTTGTCTGGCTTTGTCTTGCCAAATAATGGAGTCACTAATCTACTTGATCTCTCTGAGTCAGATAAAGAAGAAAGTGAGAGACGCATGCATTTCAAGGATGGAAGGCCCTTGTAAAAGCAATTTCTTTGGAGAGGGGGAAAAAAACCTAAAGCAAAGGCTGTTGGAAACCTTTTAATTAGTACTAATTACCTCAGCAGAAAACGTTGGAGGCTTGAAAGGATTTGTGTCAGCAAGTGAAAGATCAAAGATTGTGGTGCTTGCATTTTAATCTGTTGGCTATAAAATCGAGTAAGGGGGAGTAATAGAGCCCAAGAGAATGACAACCCAGGTGGCTGAAGGCCTTAATCCCTTTCTTTACTGCTAAAGCCTGAGGCCTAGTTCCAATTACGTAATAAGATAATTTAATTTTTACTTATTTATTTATTTTTTTAAAAAAATGAATATCCTATTCCTTTGCCTTTGATAGGGGCAAGGCATTGTTTCCGGAGATATTGTAGCCAGCTTATCTTTGGAAACGTTCAGTCCACCCAATGTTGATAAATTTTCTTTCAAAATTTTTGAGGTGAAAGGAACATGAGAATTGGTGAGAGATGGGTGCAGATTTCAGTCAGCAAATCAGCACAATCTAAAACTGATGGGGCCTGAAGCATGCCCATCCTGCTGGTCCCGGTGGGGGTGGACTTGCAGTCCACTTATTCTACTGTTGTACCTTCACCAGGAAATAAATGCAGGAAATGCATTTAGCAAAACACAGGATCCAAACATGGCTCTGATACTGGGGATAAAACCTGGGTCAAAGAGGAACTTTGGCTTATCTATAATACTAGCCATTGTTCCAGCAACACGGCACCAGGCTGAACATTCCTACAAGTGTCCTTGGCTTAAACAAGACTGTTTTGTGTAGGAAAGGATCCCTGTTGTTCTCCAGGCCACAGCCTATATCAGCTTCCTACCTTTTCTCCTCAGTTCAGTGCTTCCACCTGTTGTGGACTCTCTGGAATAAGATTATGGAACTCTGGAACGATCTGCCTATTTATTTTCAGATTCTTAAAACTGATGCTCTCCTTAGGTCATTGTGGCCAACAGTACTTACTTTAGTTATTCAGTATCATCTCCTTCATTTGGATCTCACTTCCTCATGAGATAGGCGGTGTCTAAATTCAAAATATAAATTTAAATCAATAAATATACCTCATGAGTATGCATGCTGGTCTTTCAGAGAGACAGTTGGATTAGGAATTGGCCTTCATACTGCTACTGCAGCGATTACATAAGGCCTTCAGGAAAATGACTCATGTCCATGCATCTCATCTCTGTGAATGTATACTTGGGAGAAACCCAGCTCTTCTTATGAGGAATATATATTGGCAAAATGAAATTTCTAAGTCTCCTATCATTTTCTGTATACCCCACCAGGACTGGCAGGGTGGGCATGCTCCAGGTCTCATCTATTAGGGAGTCTCATCTGGTGGGACAGGACAGCACTCCCCAGATAACTGGATGGCCTGAACCCTGTTTCACAAGGCACTAAAGACCTGGGTTTTGAACAAGGATGTTAAATGAACCCGGCTGGTGATTTGGTTTGTTCCAGTCCTAGGACTAGAACTGAAATGTTTTTAGACTCATGGATATGTTTATGTTCATGCTTATTTTGTTGGTTTGGGTTGTCATTTATATTGTAATTTTGTTTTGGTTTTTATCCTTGTTCACCTACTGTACTATGACATGAGAAGCTATAGAAACTGTTGGAATGAATTGTGCAAATAAATAAACAAACAAACAAACTGCACCAATGCCAGCTATAAAGGGCATCTACGTAAGGGTAAGAATAGGAATAGCAATTTTCTGGGTCAAAAAGGTGTTCTAAGATTGTGCAGGGAGAGGGAGATGAAAGAAAAGGGCAGAAGAGCAAGAGAGGTTGAACAGATGGAAAAACATTGGGAGGAGGCTAAGATGATAAGTCGCATGCAAAATATTTAGAGAGCGTCATAAAGACAGTTTATTAACAGAGTGGAACAAATGGTTTTTATTGATTTAGCCTTGGGTTAAAAACTTCAGAACAGGGAGTTTGCAGATGAGTTGCACTGTACTGCAGGTGACCATTAAACGATCTCTGCAACTTTGCAATGATATGGAAACAGTGTAGAATGTATAAAATTACTGTGTTCTCTTGTGTTCTCACTCTCACAGACACACATTGTTCACTTTAAGTGGCTTAGTTTGGAATATAGCTCACAAGAAATGAAATTTTCTGTGTTGTGATGCCTTCTCTTCAAAATGCCAGAAGAGGACTTCAGGGTGAGGAAACCCCAGAAGCTGATTTTAACTTGTCTTTTTCAAAGTAGGCTTTTTAAGCCACAGCATTTTCCCTGGCATTCCGCTTCCTTGTCACCTGCGTTGCACACTGCCTTCACATCTTTTGGCCCACCCTATTCAAGTTCTAGAAATCCTAGGTAATGTATGTGCTGAGTATGAACATTAATTTGTAACCAGATAATGTCAGGCCTAGCCCAAGGAACTCCAAGAGACAGTGCAAATTCAGTCCAGTTATGTTTATTAGCTACAACCTCTAGCAAGAATCTTCCCAGACTGAAACCCCAGATCCCAAAGTCAGCCAGCCACAACAGTGTGAATTCCTCAGGGAGGTGCCAGTCTCATCCTCTTCTTCCTCCCACGCTCTTCTGGGGAGCTAAGAAAATGTTTATCTCCCTGAGCCTGGCCTTCATAATTCCATTCCATCACAGTAACACCAGAATTTCCAAGCATCATTTTCCCTCAGTAAGGATTCATACTCATGCAGCCCTTACGTTAATACATTAAAAATGAATAAGCTTAACATTGTTAATGTTCAGTTTTGGATAAGAAATTGAGACACCAACTCAATCTTAATGAGCAGACTGTAACTTCAGTAACTTCCATTTAGACCTTCTAAGGCATCAGTCAATGCTTAATTGCAAACTGTTGCTATTTGTAAAATATTTCCTGAGATGTAAGTTAAGAGAAACTATGAAGGAGCCTAGCATCATTGGTATGGATATCATTATTCATTCTTGCTTTGAAATTTGACAAATTGAGTAGATCATATGTATTAAAATATCGTAATGTGGTAAAGCTAATTTCAGTTCTTATTAGAGCAAGTTAAAAATGGATGGATGGATGTTAGCTAGTTGGCTAGACAGACAGACAGATAGACATTGTGTGTGCATAATGATATTGCACATTATTTGCTAGGAATATTGTTGATTTCCAAGCTTCCATATTTTCCAGTCCTCTCACCAATCACTTAATATGTTCTCTGCATGCTTTTAATAGACTCTAGTTTCCACTACATCTTTTTTTTTTAAAACTATCTTCCTATGCAGAACTAATCTGTTCAGTTTGGGGAGTAGCTCTAGGCAGTGGCTTATTTTCATTCATTTGTTCGGAAAACGCTGATTAATAACCAGGTGAAAAATCATGGCTTGCGTGTTCTGAGGGTCTTGTGGGGCAGCTTTCAGGGAGGTGAGCCAGGCAGATCCTGTGTCTGATAACAGAGATCAAGGAGGTAAAAAAATACGCCGGCAGGATTAAGCCAGGTCAATCAGAGGCAATGGCTTGAAACAAAACTCGGTGCTGGAAGGTGGCAGGGAGGCAGGGAGGGGGTGTTCTTTTTCAAAAAGTCTGCTTTGTCAAAAGCTTTGGTCCCTTTCTTACCTACAGGACACTTCTGCTGATCCCAGCTCATTAATTGAACCGGAGAGCCGCCTTGACCCTGGCTCCATTCTTTTGAAGTGTGATGTCCTCTGCTGCAGGAGGAAATAATTTTCTGCCTGATTCAATGAGCCATCAGTAGCGCTAGCAGGCCCAATGACATGTGAGAATATTAACCTCCTACCTTGAAAAGCTGTGAATCTTGAGAGGCAGTCTATAATTCACCCCACACTCCCCAGCCTCACTCACTGCCTGTCTCTCTCCCTTTCTTGCTTGCTCGCACTCAGATACACGCATGGACAGGAGGCTCAGCCTCTCCGTTTGGTATTCTGCTCAAGCTTTCTTCAGGAGAAGGAGCTTTCCCAGGCTCCCCAGTTGTGAGTTGCATTTGCACAATGCATTACTCAGTTAAGGATCAAACAGATATCTTTGCACAATTTGCAAAATTTGGTTGGTTATCTGGGTGGTTAGACCTTTTGTAGCTTGGTGTCTGGTGTGAATCTTGTGCCTTTTTGGGCACAATAATCAGGCCAGGTAGTGCACATAGAAGCCCACAGTCTGCAAATCCTTAAACCACACATACCTTGACCCAGGATTGTGCCACTGCTGTGAGGCGAAAGCCATGACATCTTAGAAAAGACACAGCAACTTTAAGGAGTTGCAGACAGAATGCTGAATCCATATTGCTGCGTAGCCATTGACTATATTGCAGGAATCCAGAAAAATGGGTTCATGATGAGTAAAGTGGTAAAATGTGTTATATGAATGAAGCTGAAGTTCATTATGAAGAGGGAAGGAGATTAGGAGGGACTAGAATGAGAATTGCTCACTCATGCTGCGTGCCAATCCTATTTGTGAATAGATTTTTATGTATATGGCGGGGAGGGCAGACACTGTTGAACATCTTGAGCATTGATTCTAACCACCTTCTTGGGAAAATAATCATGATTTTAAGTGAAGTATAAAATACAGTCATGTGAAAAAGAAAGTACACTCTCTTTGAGTTCTATGGTTTTACGTATCAGGACATAATAAAAATCATCTGGTCCTTAGCAGTTCTCAAAAGTAGGTAAATACAACCTCAGATGAACAACAACACATGACATTATTACACCACATCATCATTGATTTTACAAAAAGAAAGCCAAAATGGAGAAGCCATGTATGAAAAACTAAGACCTTATGATTCAGTAGCTTGTAGAACCACCTTCAGCAGCAATAACTTGAAGGAATTGTTTTCTGTATGACTTTATCAGTCTCTCACATCGTTGTGGAGCAATTTTGGCCCACTCTTCTTTACAACATTGCTTCAGTTCATTGAGGTTTGCGGGCATTTGTTTATGCACAGCTCTCTTGAGGTCCCACCACAGCATTTCAATCGGGTTGAGGTCTGGACTTTGACTGGGCCATTGCAACACCTTGATTCTTTTCTTTTTCAGCCATTCTGTTGTAGATTTGCGGGTGTGCTTCGGATCATTGTCCTGTTGTATGACCCAATGTCGGCCAAGCTTTAGCTGTCGGACAGATGGTCTCACATTTGACTCTAGAATACTTTCGTATACAGAGGAGTTCATGACTCAATGACTGCAAGGTCCCCAGGTCCTGCAGCTGCAAAACAAGTCTAAATCATCACCCCTCCACCACCGTGCTTGACAGTTGGTATGAGATGTTTGTGCTGATAAGCTGTGTTTGGTTTTCACCAAACGTGGTGCTGTGCATTATGGCCAAACATCTTCACTTCAGTCTCATCTGTCCAAAGGACAGTGCTCCAGAAGTCTTGTGATTTGTTCAGATGCAACTTTGCAATCCTGAGCTGTGCTGCCATGTTCTTTTTAGAGAGAAGAGGCTTTCTCCTGGCAACCCTTCCAAACAAACCATACTTGTTCAGTCTTTTTCTAATTGTACTGTCATGAACTTTAACATTTAACATGCTAACTGAGGCCTGTAGAGTCTGAGATGTACCTCTTGGATTTTTTTCAGTTTCTCTGAGCATTGCACGGTCTGACCTTGGGGTGAATTTGCTGGGACGTCCACTCCTGGGAAGATTGGCAACTGTCTTGAATGTTTTCCACTGGTGAATAATCTTCCTCACTGTAGAATTGTTTGGAAATGGCCTTATAACCCTTTCCAGATTGATGGGCAGCAAGAATTGCTTCTCTAAGATCATTGCTGATGTCTTTACTCTTTGGCATTGTGTTAACACACACCTCAGTGCCCGAGACCAGCCAACTCCTAAAACTTCAGCTTTTATAGATCATCACACTTACTGATGATCAATTGATCAAGGGCATTTGATTAGCAGCACCTGGCTGCTACTTAGCCTCTTCATACCTATGGAAGCAGTAAGAGTGTACTTAGTTTTTCACACATGGCTTCTCCATTTTGGCTTTCTTTTTGTAAAATCAATGATGACATGGTGTAATATGTCATGTGTTGTTGTTCATCTGAGGTTGTATTTACCTACTTTTGAGAACTGCTAAGGACCAGATGATTTTTATTATGTTCTGATACATAAAACCATAGAACTCAAAGAGGGTGTACTTTCTTTTTCACATGACTGTATATGTGATCAAAGACCTTTGAAATTTCTCAAAGCAAAGAGTTCCACAGATCTTTTTCACAGGATCTGCAGAGAACGCTGTTGTAGCTTCATTTAAAATGTCTCCCTTTGGCCTTTCCTGTGCTCCTAGCCATACTGAAATAGCTGTGGCAGAATACACTGAATTGCTTCAGAGAAAGGAAGGAAGAAATCAGATTTCTGGGCATTTCCTTGTGAGGAATATTCTCTGCAAAATAATTTGAATAGTTGGGGTAAAGGCTTCCTCAGGAATGCTTGATTTACTTCGGAGAATGGTGGAAGATGATAGAAGATTATCTATCTATCTATCTATCTATCTATCTATCTATCTATCTATCTATCTATCTATCTATCTATCATCTTCATAATCTATAATGCACATGATGTTACTTGCTCTGGAGATGCCTTTGGTAAAAGAAGGAGGAGGAAGAGGAGAAGGAGAAGGAAGAGATGGGAAGTTCAGAGAAGCACCAAAAGAATTGGAGAAGTACTCTTTCACTTAGACCTGTCTCCTTAGAAGTGGGTCAAAAGTTGTATCTTGTCTTTTTTCTTGGTATAGGATTGTAGCTTAAGGTCAGGCCTCCTTCCGCACACCTATAGCTGTGTTGCAGTGACAATTTGCAGGAACTGTTCCAGGCTTAGAGGAAAAGGTTGTGCTTGCAGAAAATCAAAAGTGAGTTGTATGAAAGTCTCACTGCTTTAGAACACTTCTGCAGTGTCACCACGTCCATTCCCCAATTTCTCAGAAGCAGTTTAAAGATTATCCACAATCATCTTCATTATCACTGATATGACCACAAGAAGAAAAAATCAGTGTCCTGCATGGAACTTGAAGAAACAAAATTCTGCTCAACAGCTTCCCTTTACACAAATGAGAAATAAAATGAATTGCTTATCCCTCCCTCCATGTTGTTTATCTACATCTGCCTACATGCAATGGCAAAACAAAACTGGAAGGACCTGAAGCTCAGGAGCTGGGAAGCAAAGTGAGGCAAGAGATCCTGTAGCACTTCAAATGAAAGATTAGTTTCAAATATACTGCATTTGAGGCAGAAATAAATTGGCTCAGTTTTTGAACAGAGCTGATGTCATGAGATGAGAGATGTGTACCTTCCTTTCAAAATGGTACAATGTCCTTGTGTGGAAGTGCCTTGAGAATTGGACAAAACCCGTTGCCAGTTCTTTTATGAGCCAATGGAACTCTTTTCCTCGCTGCAACATAGTGCTAATATAATGTAATTCCCTGGGGTTCACTGTCCCAATAAAATTGTTGGGTTATTGATAGCATGGTAACAATTCCTGAACCAAATGAAAAGTGTTTGTATTAAGGTTCCCCATATCAGTACCAATGCTTAGTGAAGTGGGTTAATTTTGGTGTACAAGGAGGGAGAACAATTAACATGGCCTTCAGCTGCAAGGCTTCTCGTGTTTATTTAGATGTCTTCTTCAGTCTTTGCCACGTGGCTAGGATATCTCTATCTTCAAAGTACAACTTACCAGGAGCTAGTCTTCTACTTACCCAAATGATCTCTTGCGGGTTTTCTTCTTAAATACAGAGATTGAATGCTTGTTTAACAGAGAACAATCAGCTTCATAATGCTTGAATATTTAGCCATAAATTACTCTGATTTTTCCTCCCCCCATATTTGGAGGCCATACAATTTAGGAGAATTAATAAGAAATGTTATAATACTTTAGCCTGAAAGTTGAGGACAGCAAATTAGGATAAACTTTCTCTGTAGCATTTCCATATCACGCTACAATATGGACAGTTCACCAAAGACGTCTCCATTCAGGCACAATGAATGATTCAAATGCAACTACTCCAGATGTTATTTTTCTCCTTTTCTATCATCTGAGAGTCCATCTGTTGTTCTCTTGCACCTCTGTTCGCTGGTCACAAAGACTGGTTTTCTATGACTTCTCTCCACTTCATCTTTTTTATTAAGTTTATTAAAACTCGTCAGATTATCCTTTTCTTATGGAAGAGGGTCTGCTTGCTCCATTCATTATAGTTTCTTATCTTGGCAGGCGATCTCAATTGAAAGGCAGCTCGTCCATTATGCACATATGAAGCCCATCACTCCTCCAGCGATGGGCCATTCATCAAACATTTATCTTTTGCCCTCTGAGCAGTGCGTCAATTTGCTTGTCACTCCCCAGCCTTGGTTGTTTTGGAAGATGGGAGAAAAATTACTTTCTTTCCCCTCCCCCTTCAAGCCCTTTCTCCCCATGCCCAATCTGTTTGCTGATTGTCTTGTTCTCTCTGTTCTTCTTGTCCAGCGCATGAAAGGGAGGAGGTGATGTTTACATGGTAATTTTAAAATTATACTTCCGGTATTAAATGTAGCTATTCAAGACATACATACAATGCCAGGAATGTTAATAAAGCATCATGATGTTCTTCCTCATCCCCAGGTCTTTACTAACATCTTAAAAGCCAAAAGAAGACTCTTTTGACTTCACCTTTTGATGTCATTATAGAAATGATGCAGTTACATCATCTGCATCATTTTGTGACGTTTGGGTGACACTGTTTGCATCATGGTATCATTGTATAAATGGCATAGCATTGATATATATTTTATCATTTCTGTAACAATGTCATGTCGCAAATGACATAAATTACAGAAGAAATTTGGTTTACTGCCTGATTCTTTTTTTTTTTTTTTTGCATTGAGATCCAGGAAATCATGGTTTTACTATAAAGATGGACAATGCAGGCTTAGTAGCCAAAATCTATTTCTACTGATCAGCAATTGTGTATAATTGGTCCTCTGTATAGTTCTTTCTGAAAATCAAACATAAACTTTCTTCCCTTTCTGGAAAACCACAGCATACCATTATTTTTAACCTAAATTGAAAAAAGGCTAAGGTCTTGCCTTTTCCAGGCTAATCCTCTCTGTATTTTTATTTCTTTTCTGCAGCATGCCACTTTACATTCCAGTGTTTCTTTGATTGTTTCTTACCTTAATCCAGATAACAGAATAAAAGGACTTGGTAAAAGGACTCTCTCTACCCTTCACCCCTAACCATTCCTGTGGTGTGGAAATGAGAAAGAGATCTTGATTTGAAGTTGGACTGGCAAATGGAGAAAGTCTCCAGATGTTTTGTATTGTATTCTACTGTATTTATTGTATTACTTGTTAGATATATAACCTGCCTTTCCTTCAGGCAGTCAAAGCAGCATAGAAAACACATCTCCCATTTTCCCACAACTGTGTAGGATAAGTTGGGCTGAGAAATAGTGACCAGGCTGGGTTACCCAGTAAGCTACCATAGCTGAGGATGCTTGGGTTACAGTTCATTCAACATACTAACCCATGGTTAACTGAACCAGAGTTTACTGAATTATCATTATTCAATTATTTATTGAACAATTGCACACATTCCCAAAACTCATCAAACCTTCAGCTAGACATACTTGGTTGAGTTAACATTACACACTAAGTTATAAGCTGAGTTATATCTGGGCTGTAAAACTCCAAATGACAGTCAAGTGGCAAGAAAGAGACCCAGGCAATGTTACTGCTGTCTCCACTGTTGAACTGGATTCTTACAGTCCCGATCTGGCAGCCATCCATAAGGTAACTTGTCACATATTTGCCAACCATGTTGTATGAACCCAGTGAGAGGGAGATAAACAGTGTGTAAAGTAAGCATTCCTGTTGCCATTTCAAAAGTTTATTTGCAAATGGAATTAAGTGGCAGGAGCCTGTTGACAAGAGATTTTGGAAATAATGTTCTCTCTGGGTGAAGAACATTCCCTGTTTATGGATAAATTTGCTATTCCTATACAGTGGCTTATACACTATTCTCTTCTATGGCTTATGGCATGGCTGGTTCCTGCAAATCAGGGTTGCTGAGATCCCAGATTGTGTTAAGTCATCATGTGGTTCTTTTGATGTTGGGATGGGAGGATTCAACTGGTAAAAGAATGTTGGCTATCCCCAATAATTGGGTGGATGAGGGAAAACAAGCTGAAATTAAATCTAGGGAAGATGGAGATGTTGTTAAGAAATAAAAAAACTGGATTCAAGGATTGAAGTTCTATCTGTTTGGGTTGCACACCCCAAAGAGCAGTGCTATTTCATCCTCAGATGTCACCAGATTTGCAGGTAGAAGCTGTGCAAGTTGTGTCTGGTGCACTAGTTGTGAACCTTGTTGAGCTGGTTAGATCTGGTGATGGTTCTCCATGCTTTGCTTACCTCCAGTCTTGACTATTAAAATGTCCTATCCTTGAAAGTTGTAGTTGTGTGGTCCAGTGCCAGTATCAGAATTAACAATGAAGTTGCTGTACAAAAAGAGCTGCAGTGGTTGTCCTTACCAACTTTAAGGAGTTAGTTTTGGTCTGAAGTCCTAAGAAGTCTAGGGTCTGTCCATCTTAGGGATTGCGTCACTTCAATATAAACCCTGATATTGTTTGAAGTTGCCCACCTGGTCAAAGGTGTGTCTGTCTGGCAGATGAAGAACATTTGGAAGCTGTAGCTGGTGCAGAATGCAGTGACACAGGCAGTTGTGGGCGCCTCTAGGACTGTACATGTAACACCTCTGCTGCGCGAGCTGCACTGGGTGCCGGTCTGCTTCTGGATCCAATTCAAGGTGCTGGTTATGACCTTTAAAGCCCTTCATGGGGCCAGGTTACCTGAAGAACCATCTCATCCCCATTACATTGACCTGTCCCACCTCTCTGGCAGGAAGGGTATGTTATGGACCCCGTCGCCTAGAGAGTTTCAACTGGTGGGTCCAGGAGGAGACCCTTTTCTGCCATGGCTCCCACCTTATGGAATATCCTGCCCCCTGAGGTGGGATTGGCTCCCACTCTGCTGGCCTTCTGAAGGGGCATTAAGAGCTGGTTCTGCCAACTTGCAGGGGGCCCAACAGGGGTTCGCAGCCCTGGGGGTGGCTGGTAGCCGGAGGATACTCCCTCCGCCTTTTTAGTTTGCACTGTGGTTTTAACTTTTTAGCTTAATTTTTTAACCTCTTGTAGTTTTTTAACCTATATAATTTTCTGGGATTTTCTAGTTTTTTATCTGTAACGCTGCCTAGAGTCACTTGTATAGTGAGATGGGTGGCATATATACATTTGAAAAATGAATGAATGAATGAATGAATGAATGAATGAATGAATGTGGGAGAGGCTTAGTGGCTCCCAATCTATGTGGAACAGTCTTCTTCCAAAGTTGCATTTGTGCTAGGTCTCTCAGCATTTAGAATATCAGTAAAGATTCATCTCCTTTGCTGAGCTTCTAATTCTTACATAGATTTCTTGTATTATTAATCTTAATCTATATTTTTAATTTGTTATATCCTGTTTTCCTTTTTAAAACATGCTAGCTGTCTTGAGGGCTTACTGGATCAGAAAGTAAAATATATAAAATAAAATAAGTAATAAATAATAATAAAGGCAATAAAATAATAAATAAGTAAAATAAAATAAACATAGGTTATGAGTCCACCGATGTCCTCCAGGGGTAAAGCTGATTCTTGGATTATAATCAGATGGCAGGCTTGGTTTTTAAAAGGAATAAATCCCCATCCAGAATATCACTCAATATCCTGCAAGTTTGTACTCCTAAATATATCTTCAAGCCCCAAACATTAAGATGCTTTATATTGTCATGCAGTTGGTAGACATTTTACTTTGTTTGGGAATTCTGATTAGCTTATTGGCAAAGAGCTAATTAAAGAGCTGATTAGGAGGTGTGTTTTTTTTGTGTTTTTTTTAAGAGAACCCTTGATGTGCCAAAAGAACTGGGCTTAATTCTTGCACAAACTAAGAGAAAATTCTAGCAGCCAAAATTCATGATGGCTAAAAGACAGAATACAGCAGCCACTCAGGGCTTTCCCCTATTTTTTTATGAAGTGTATGTTCTGCACTGTTGATGGTTCCTGGAATAGATGCAAATGATGAACAAGTTGAGCATCACTTAACCAAACAATACCACAACCACTCATTTCATCTCATCTGGATTGAGTCTTAGTTAATTAGTTTGGGTTTAGAAAATCCAATGACTCATTTGTATTAGATGAAAGAGGAAGGTAGATCTGGGTGTGATTTGTTTACTGGTGATACCTGGTCCTTCTTATCTTCTTTATCTGGCCTGACATTTTGTACTGATACTGAGAGGCATGGGGGATAATATAAAATGCTAGGAACCCATATCACTGTCATGGGGCAGTTGAGTCTTTTCCTAGCACTTTCTTCTGGAATTGGCTGAGTAGAAATGGATCAGCTGTCTCCCTGCATCCTCCTTTCAGAACCAGAAAGATAACTAGTTCAATGACCTGAAAAGCTACAAAGAAGTCCATGAGGCTGTATTTCTTCTGTCCCTTTCCTGAAATGCATCATTCCAGAGAAGCCAACTCCATATCTGATTCAAAAGAGGGCCTGAAGTCAGAGTGAAATGAATCTAGAAAATCAGTGTCACCGATTGATGGGACTCCTTTTCCAAGAAATGAAAGTCAGCTACAAGCCTACACTTCCCCCCTCCCCCCACAACATCATTTTGGGGCAGTGTCTTCCAGAGCAGTCTGACCACAGCCTCCTGGAAAGAGAATTTAGACTGTATTGGACTGAGCTGAGCATCTCTTCCTTATCCACTGTAGTCAGGAGGACTAAAGGTGTAGCTAAACAGGCATCTTGGCCACAGCCACTAAGTGTGAAGACTAAATTGTCATGGATACGAATGGTGGGAAGTTGGGGAAGGGAAGCAGTTGAAGATGAAGTGGCTGATATTCCCATGCTGTAGCATTTTGTTGCAAGCACCACATGTACAGTATTAGGTTATTTGTCCATTCTCTCCCCCCCCCCCCAGTATTTTCATGTTCAGTGGAGACAAAGGGGGACATTCTGATTAACTCCCATTTAATTATTTCCCTATCTTTCTCATTAAAGATGGAATCCAATTACACATTTTCATGAAATGAAGGTTTTCTAAAATATGTCTGTCTTCTGTGTAGAATTCTATAAGCTTATTCAAGTCCCCATTCCCCGTGCGTGATTCGCTGAAAAGTTTCGCAAAATCTGCTCCTGAATGATACGCTGCAGAGTTGATAGCTCCATTCGGGATCTCGTGTCCATAAGAAGATCTGTGAGATGCTGTGGAGTATCTGCAATATGTGCTTATTTTACTCTCCATATTGTGTGAATCAGCTCTTCTCTTCAAAGATAGCAGATTTTTCCCCGTGGCAAATTTGATTTGGGAAACTGGTTTGAGATCAGTAGAACAGATATACACATTGCTAGTAATTTTGCCCCTTTAATTACATTCTCCATCTAATCAGTCTGCTTGAACATTTTATTTTTTTTAAAAAAAATGCATAAGAACAGAAATGTAGATTTGTATTCTCTCAGTTTAGTTTCTGGGAATGGCTGCTTCTGGCCAAGAGAACAGAAATCTGTTTGGAGAAAGGCCCCAACCCTGATTTGGAAAGTGTTGAATATTTTATATCTTACATTAAGTGTCAGGGGCATAATATATAAATGTAATCAACATTTACACTTCTATGCTGATTGGAGCTGTATAATGAGGAAGTTTATATTCTTTCATTTTTTGAAATGGCATTGCTTACAGCTTCCCTTTCTTTTTTAATTTAATGCAGAGTCTCATGGCTGCTTTTTTTTCACTTCCATGGAAATCAAAATCCATTTCCCAATTTTGCACATCAGGCCAGGGTGTCGATTGGAGTTGCCGTGCAGCCCCCCCCCCCCCAAGAAATTGCCACCTACAATACTTCTTAAGGATGAAAGAGAAGGAAGAAATAATTCCGCTTCAGACGATGACCCAATTACAAGATGTGGATAAACTGGAGGCCAGCTTC
Source organism: Python bivittatus (assembly GCF_059951505.1). NCBI lineage: Eukaryota > Metazoa > Chordata > Lepidosauria > Squamata > Pythonidae > Python > Python bivittatus. The sequence continues at coordinate 2,880,497 of NW_028277033.1, forward strand.
CTGATTAGTTCAAGGACTTAAATACGGGCAATGGTTCTGAAGAACGTTGCTTTCTAAAGGGTTTTGTCCTGGCTGCAGGAGTTGCTAAGTCCCCGAGAAGGTTGGAATTGCTTTTCCTGCTCAGCACACTGTTTTTGTAAGCTAATGAGGGCAAAGCGTGAGCCATGGGCAATGATGCTGCGCTATTAGCTGTGACAGAGAGCTTGATCATAATTATCTTAACGAGGATAGGGTTAATTACAGTGGAAACGTAAAGTTCTTTCTGCTGGAATCAGGCAGAGCTGAATGCGTTGTGATGTTTTGTCATTTTGATGTGACTTTGGAAATAGCACGGGAAATCTCTTGGCAACGTTTGCTCCCCTCCGGGGGTGGGAGGGAGGCCTGCAATGAGGTAAGCGAGATGGTACCTGTGGGTGAGATAATGGGCAGCTTTCGTGTCATTAGAGCAGGGAGAGATCAACCTGCAAGGCACGTGAGTGACGCTTATTAGCCTTCTAAGCAACAAGGGAGGACTCCTACCTGACGCTGCCCCTTAAGCCTGGGTGGCATTCGGGGCATTGAGCTGGTGCCTCGCTGCTTTTAATTCACTGAGACAGACAGACAGGTCTCTGCTCTAAACCAAGACAGCGCATAGGCTTTCCTTGCTGCTCTTTGACTTTTTCGGGGTGTTAATAACAGAAATATTCCATGCACAGGAACAGCTGATTTCTAATGTCCAGTCAAGCCGTGATGCTAATCCCGTCTCCTTCAAAAGCATTTCTCAGCCAAAGCATTTACACCGCTTTATAGACACAGCTAGTTTCACAGCCTCTGGGGTGAACACTTGTCCCTGGACTGATCTCTGTTCAGGAGATGGGAAGCTGGGGCAGAGATAAAAGCAGATGAAACCCCAGGGTTCAAAGGATCAGACACCGGCTAGCTCTGAAGAAGGATTTTGGAAACTGTTTCCCTTGCTCTTGTTTAAAACTTACTACTAGTTGCCCTCTCTCTCTTCTTTTCCACGTTGTTGTACGCCATCCTCTGTCCAGCCATTTTGTAGGTTTTGTTTACTCTTCTGGCCAGTTGCTGATCATTGGCAGATTCTCTTAAGGGTATTATATTTGCATATTTGTATATGAGATTTCAGTAATGATGTCTGTTTTGAAGCTGAACCCAAATGAAGGTCTTTTTATATCCCATATGGCTCTGTAGTACTAAGTGGGTGGTAGCTTTTTCTGAACTTCATTTGGAAAATGTGAAAATAATAATTATGACAAGTACTACTACTACTACTACTACTACTACTACTACTACTACTTTTATTATATAATCTGAACATTGAATATAGCCGCCCAGAGTTCCCCATTGGGGGGAGATGGGCGGACAATAAATCGAATGTATAAATAAATATATATATATATATAAATATAACCTACCACTGACATTTTATAGAGAAAGGCCAGGCATTACTACATACTGTAGGCTTATTATAACCTAAAAGTAACCAATGGGACTGAATGTTCTTCTTCTAGATGACTTACAGAAAAGTTCAGAATACTTTAGAGCATGTAGCTGGAGCCAGCCCTGCCACTGGGTGTTGATATGGCCATCTCAGACACTTTATGAGTCATGAAAGAGCATCATCTTGTTAGTTTTTCAATGTATTGCTTTGTTATATTTTTACTTCAAAAAGGTCTTCTAAGACTGTCTGCCTTGAGGGGCAAGGTAACTTGGCTGGCTTTGGACACTATATACCTAGGTGGGAAATGCCTCTTCTCAAACAATAAAAGAAAGGAAACAGCAGTGTGGACATCACTGGCTTCTCACAATAATTCTGGAATGAATTCTTTCTCTTCTGCAACTCTCAGCATCCAGATTCTTCAGGGTGACTAACATTGTGAAGGAAGATTCTTCTTATCTATAGGGAGCTTAAGTAGTGTTTGATTTTAGGACATGGAAAAAGGAATCCTGGAGAAGAACTAGTTGGGTAAGGACAAGGTGAGCAGGGTTTAGTTCCTATGGACCTTCCACGTTGACAGATGGTGTACTATGAACTGAGTCCAAATTTCACCTCTCAGGAATTCACCAGATAACCTTGGACAACCGATAGATTTTGATATCTAGTATATCCTTTGAAATACAAGCAGTGGGGAAGAGGGATATTGGTTTACCTTTTTTGAGGATATTATAAGGATTGTTATTATAAGAGCCAGTTTGTGTAGTGGTTGAGGCATCAGGCTAGAAACTGGGAGACCGTGAGTCTAATCCTGCCTGAGGCACAAAGCTAGCTGGGTGATCCTGAGCCAGTCACTCTCTCTTAGACCTAGGAAGCGGGCAAGGGCAACCCGCTTCCAAAACCTTACCAAAAACACTGCAGAGACTTGTCCAGGCAGTCGCCAGGAGTCAAGACTGGCTCGAAGGCACCAAAAAAAAAAAAAAAGATACTTGGGGAAACAAATGAATTTCTGCAAAGGCACACATGGGGATCAGTTAATGGAGACAAGGCATTTACTGCAACTTGCTTTCTGAGAGGGAAATTCATTTCACTGAGAGGTATGTACTTTTATCACCTTAAAAAAGGGCCTTTTTTAAAAAAAATAATCCTTGTGATCCATTCACATATATTAGGGCGTGCAATCTTAGATATGGCCACCAGAATCCTCAAACTGTACTTTGTAATGGGACAGTAAAAAAGGGTGCCAATCAGGTTAATTGTACTCAATTAATTAAATGTAATGTTAAATTATAACTCAAATTTAATTGAAAATTTAATTTAATTTAATTATAAACCTGGTGATGCATTTTTAAGTGTACAGCTCCCTTGATTTGCAACTCAAAGGTCTTGGAATTCTTTTAAAAAGTTGTGCTTTCATGAAATACATATTGTCTCTGTGTGTATACCCACAATGTGTATATGTGTGCATGTATGTGTTTTTATGCTTTTTGGTGTGCTAATTCAGTTGTGTCCTTAATAATTACTAAGCTTTAGGAGATGTTTGGTTTTCCCCCTATCTTCTTGCAGTCAGCATAATTCATCTCGCTTAGAGAAATACATTTCATTGTAAGTTTCATTGTACCCTGTCTCCTGGGACTAATAGCCTCCTTGGCCTCTCATACTTCTCCTAGACCATAAAAGATGCCTTCATGGAGAAACTTCTGTTTGGGTTTCTTTTCACTGTTGCACCACTCACGCCCATAAGCCCTTCTGTTGTTCAACCTCTTTCATCCAGATCTTCATTTACTTCCATTTCACTTTAAGGCCCATTGGTGGCTTGTTCTGTCAAAATGGCACATGAGATTTCAGGTGGGAGGTGTCACCGTAGTTGAGGACCCCTCTTGTATACTCCTAATAGAGAATGTCTTCCATAGCCCTTGATGAAGGATGCTGAAGAGAGGGAATAATGTCATTGGACAATGAATAAATAGTGCACTCCTCCATCTTCCTTATTCATCACATTCTATAAAACAGTGAGACGGAGATAAAGTGGTGATCCTTCTTCCTGGTAGGCATATGAGCTCGGCTGTCAAGTCAAGCCCTCTCAGCAGATCTAGGTGTTGGGTAGGTGAACAAGCTGCAAATGTGTGTTGATGTGTATGCTTCATATAACATGCTGAATCTTATTTGATTGATGCAGAGCTTCTCCCACACAGCCTGTATGAACTTGCAAAGCTATGAAATTACAAGTTAATGCTGAAATAATCATCCTTGCAAAGTGTTAAAGCCAGGCTTCTGCACTGCCACGGTTGTACCAAGACTGGTTCGTTTATTTACTAGTCTTGCTTGTTTACAACCCTGTGAGTTGTGTTGCCATAGTTGAAAAATATTTTGCCTGCTTCTTTAAATGTGGGTTGTGTGTGTATATGTTTGTGTGTGTGTGTGTGTAATTATTTGTTATGCTGGTGTCCTGTGGTGTGAAATTATTCTGCCTTTCTCTCCAACACTGACTCTTTTGTGCTTTAAAAAGCAAACTGAAAAGACTGGAGCTGGGTGGCGGGGGGTGGTTAAGAAAATGAAAATCCCCAAAGCAGAAGGAAGATCTTCTTGTTTTCCCTACCATTTTATATATAGAATAGCTGCTGAGAACAATTCCTGAAGTTGAATTTATTATTGTTAGTGGGTATGATATTTCATGGCAGAAATGATGGATGACAACTTAAATTTGTGTCCAGGGAATGAAGGTGAACTGTGACAGAGTTATTTGTCTTGGGAATGAAGGTTGGGGTCAGGCGGGGCTGGGGTGCCTGAAGGCACAAGACATTGACAAATTCATCCTGCAGGGCTCATATCTGAACCTTTTTGTTTTGGATCTTGGCTATTCACTAAGCGACCTCCATCTTTCATTCTGCCAGCAAGTGAAAGATGTGTTGCTGCATTGGCACTCCCCTTCCCACTAATTCTTGTCATTCAGTCCTCCTGACAGGGCTAAACCCAAACTCTTCCCGCTCCTTTCAAAGGGAAGGTTAAAATATTTATTTCAGCTCATCATGGCCTCTTTGATTTACTGGAGTATCATTTTTCCTGTCGCCTTTGTTGCAGGTCACTGGAAGGACTGCAGACATTTAGCAGCTTGGAAGAGCTCATCTTGGACAACAATCTTCTCCAAAATGACCTTCGGTTACCCAACTTACCACACCTTCATACTCTGATGCTCAACAAGAACCAAATATCCTTCCAAAGACAGAGGGAGGGAGAGACTGTGCCAAATGTCCACCGGTCCTTGTGTGCCAGCCAAATGAAAAGATGTAAAATATAGTTTAGATGCAGGCAAAACATTGCCCCCCTCTCTCCTCATTAACCAGAATGCTTCGCGGGAATTTATCGTGGCTCTTTCATAACTTGCTCTCTTTTCCTGTTTCCTCTATTTAAAAAAACAACAAGAACTTTTTTTTTTTTTTTTGGTGTGAGACTGAAGTTTATGGCTTTGGAGGAATCTTTGTTAAGAAATTCAGAGTGGAAATAGCAGCCAGTTTCACTTGGGAAGAAAGAATCCAGCTGGTTTTGGATTCTGTAGAAGGCTGACCTCTAGTGGAAGACAGGTTGCAATGAAACAAGGCAAAGCATAGTTTTGTGTGTCCTGAATCCCTCTTCTTGATTTCCTCAGCAGGACTAGGCTGATCACTTGGCTAGAGATGCTCCAGAACAGCATCTCAGACAGCTGGGCATTATTTGGTGATTAGCAGAGACAGCCCGCATGGGGCTCCTCGGTCCTTATGGGCTGTGTTTTGCGCATTCAAAATGTTTGGCCTTTTGAGCTGTTCCCCTGTCCCTGGATATGTGCATGTATTCCCTTTCTTGGAAAGCGTTGGATGCACAAGAAGCGTAGGAGTTTTATTCTGAGTATAGCATAGGACATATCTGAAACCATCAGTTCAACTTCTTGAGATTTTATCAGGACTACAAAGCTCTATCCAGGAAACTCTGAGGCTTCAGAGGGTGAGAGAAAGAAGAGCATGGCTGTTACGAGCTCTCATGCATCAAATGTTATGCTCCAGTCCAGTTCAGACTACCATGCTGAAAAGGTCTGACCATATAAAAACCTTTTAAATAAATTCCTGATAACCTATCAAGCTGTTGGTGGTGAATCCTGACTGACAAATCCTAAAACTATGAACAAATCAAATTGTCAATTTGGTGTTAATAAAACCAATATTTGTGTGCTCTAATACTGGTTACATACTGATTTACCACTGAACTATAATGCTAACTGTGATCCTAAGCCATCATTTTTTTAAAGCCAGAGCAGGTTTAAATCGGTTGAATATCTATCATTCTAACCACATTTCTACAAGGTATTATTATTTTTGGCCAAACCAACTTTTGGAAAGGGAATTTCCCGGTTATGCTTTATACCTGCGTTCTTAGCACACTGGGCATATTGAGACTGTGTCTCAGACCTTTTCAGAAAATAGCTATCAGAGAAGCTGTGGCTGGTTGGAAGACACCCATTTGCAAAGGCAGACTGATGAAGTTGTCCAGTGACAACTCCTCCACCTCAGCTTCACGCCGATGCCAGTTTACATGTAAAACAAGATCAGGAATGATAGACAGTACAAGATGGTTACTCCAAATCCAACATCAGGAATCAATCACTGACGGGCAGCTGAAACAGAACAGTTTTGATGGCTCCATGGAATGCCTGTAAGGATGTTGGGGCATCTCTAGGGTTAGAGGGCACCTAAAAAGGGAGCTGCTGCAGAGAAGGCTTTCCTTCAGAGCTGGGTCCCTTTTGATTTCTTGTGGGAACTTGTCCCGAAAGAGTAATCTGCCTTAGAGAATTCATGGATCAGGCAAATTCCATTTTGAGGAAATAGTCCCTACGGTAGTTAAAATATCAGAATTATGTAAAGTAAAATAAATCTAATAAGATTTGTAGACTGATAGGTGCCAAGGGAAATGGTAGAGATATCAGGCACCTGGGATTCTACCCAGGCTACTTTAAGTCAAATTGACTCAAACAGGTAGGTCTGTTCCACACTGAAGCATGACACCATTTCTGCTGGCACATTGCTTACAATGTGGTTTGCATCAAATGCTTAAAGGACCCAACTCAGAGTGGCCTGGGGTAATAGAATCAAAGAGATGGAAGGGATCAGTGCAGATGGAGTTAAAAAAAAAAAAAACAGTTTACCTATGCAAATATATATGATGATAGGGTATTCTGTGGATTGATTACTTTTTGAAAGTTGAGATATGCTGCTCCCAAGTCACATTTTGAGCCCATTCCTCTCACCCCTTAGGGATGACTGGAAATGCTAGGAACTGAGGCTGTTCCTAGCTTCCTCTGCTGGTCATATTAAGCAGGAATTTAAGAAAGAATTAAGCAGACTGAAAGGAATTCCATATAGAAGTGCTAATGTTCCTCAAGGCCTATCTGACTGCAAACCTCTATCTTAGTTTTCAGAAGAAATTTTTGAACTGACATATCCAGAAACTTTGTGAGAAAAGGTAGTCCAGCCCTGAAGTGTTAGCATCTTCCTAACAAGGTAACAAGTTCAGAGTAATATGAATAATTTTACAGCAATCAGCAATCACTGTTTGTCTGTAGCATGAAATCTTTTGTAGATTAGGTTCAAAAGCACGCAGGTAACCAGGAACCTCCCTGAATTTTCTTTTCATTGTTTGGACCTTAGTTTATCAGACCATTGTTGGTTTTTTTCTTTCTTTGCACTATATTTGTTTCGCTCTGGCGATTCATGCCAATTTCCAGGGATGTAATCTTTTTCTTCTTTCCTTAAGTCATTCTGTTGCCTTTCTCACCCTGACAGATCTATTGGTTTTAAGAATATTTCATTCCCTGATAAAGCATCCATAGTGTATAATATTCAGTGCTATCTGTAGTGTGGCCTTAGCCATTGGTTCCTTTTGGGGCTGTTTTTGGTTCCTAAAGGAAGACACAGTCTGCCTGTGAAACATTTTCCTCAGTAATCAAGCTTCAATAATCAAAGGCCACAAGGAATTGCTGCGTAAGAGGCAAAATCCCTGTGAAAGAAGGACTTTTCCCCCACCTGTTTCAGACTCTGGGCAAATGTGTACTTGAGGCAGTAAGAACAAAGCAAATATGACTGTTGGCTGAGCTACATAAAATGGTTGGAACTCAGTGGATCTCTAGCAATGACGTGGGGAACAGTCTCCCCAGTATAGCCTTGGAAAAGCTGTTTTGCCTTTTTGTGAGCAACTGAGTTAGGGATTATTTGTTCTTCTGCCCTGTAACCAGGACTTTAGATAACAGCATCTATACAACACTTCTTTTTAAGATCACTGTGAGCCAGTCTTAAGTGAAACCTTTTATGTTCTGTCTATTCAAGAACAGGATGTTAATTCCTCTTGCTCTGCTCTTCTCTTCTCCACCATGGCTCCTGAATGAGTCACCATTTTCATCAGTAACTGGTCTTCTCACTTAAGACAGCCCTTCTCCTGCTTCTCAGCAACTCTTTCTTCACAGGCGTAGGAAAAATGGGTCTGGAGTTTTATTTGTTGTGTACTTGAAAATGAAAATTTGCAATGAAGCCATAAACAAGGGACATAAAATGGATCAGTTTAAACAGGAAGCTCATGAAAAGCTTCTTGACTGATGATGATGATGATGATGATGATGATGATGATGATGATGATTCAGGAGGCCAAGAAATGATAGAAGGGTACTAAATCTTTACCACAGGAGTCTGCACAAAAAAATACCACTTTTGCTATGTGCTTTTTTATCTGTAGGGAAAAGATTTTTCGCCCTATCAAAGGAAAAACAAGTTGGGAAAAAGTTTTTCATAGGTGAGAGAACTACTTTAATCCTATTGCTTCTTTGATCATATTTGGAACTCCTTCTAATTAAAGTGAAAAGGAATAATTTGACTTGAGCTCTGTGTCAAGTACACTTTTGCCCAGGGTCTGAAAAAGAGGAGAGGAAACAACCTTCTTTCATCAGGATCTTGTATTGGATAGTTCTCTGCATTTTCTTGTTTGCCTCCAGCAAATAAGATGTAAATTGGAATGCATATAGTAAAAGGAAGGCCTCGAAGGGCAAAATGTCTGTTTCTGCTCTGGGGCAATGCCACAGCCCTTAGTTATTGAGGTGAAAAAGTGGGGAATATTCCATCTGCAAGAGATAACAAAGATAACAGGAACACATACATCAAAGTCAAAGACAAGCAACCAAACTGACCTGAATTTGTTAAGATAGCCACATAATAATTGTGGTAATAAACTCCAGAAACAAATGGATGAAACCACGGATGGTTGATTGAAACCAGCAATTTTGTGCCAAAAGTCCTTAATCTTAGGACTTAAGCTACCTTCATTGTAGATAAATTAATATCTAAATTATGATTTGGCAGGGAGCACTTGGGGATTTGAGATCAGTCTGTATACTTTGTTTGCCTTGCTGGCTAACATGACATCATTGCTAAACAATGAGTTACGACATCCTTAGTTCCAGTCCCACAAAGTCTCTAGGTTGACGTAGGCAAGCAATAGTCTAAGCACATAGCAGGCTACCTTCTCTTAAGTCAGAGTTTTTGTCTATAGTGTTTATTCAGATTCTTTTTGGTCAAAGAACACTTTTCTTTGACCAATCATCACGCACCCTCTGCCTTAGACCATGATCTTCAGCTGTATATTTATTTATTTGTATCTCCCTAATCAACAAGGACTCCTGGCACTTAACATTAATCAAAGCCATAAAAATGAAGTACCTTCCAAGCCCAATGAATAATAAACACAGACACAGTAATATTGTAACACTCCATGGTGCTAACCCATCACCCTCCAAACATTTTGGGAAGAGCTCAGTTTTCACCAGCTTCCAGAAAGGTAGCCAGGTGGATGCTGGTCTGGCTCCAAGGAAGAGGCTGTTCCATAAAACAGAGGTCACAATCAAGAAACCCCATTTTGTAGGCCCCTGCCCCCTCATCTCTTAGAAGTAGATAACCACTAATAATATCTAGCAGGAGCCCACCAAAGCTGTCAGTTCTACTTGGAGAAGACAGTCTTGCAGATAACTAGCAGGTGAGCCATAGAGAGCTTTTAGGTTAAAACCAGCATTTTGAATGGCACGCAGATTTAATGACAACCATTGCAGAGCTTGAAACATAGGTGTTACAAAACAACAGGGATTCTCATGTGCCAGTGAGTGGGCAACTCCTTTTTTAACCAGCTCAGTTTCTGGGAGATCCATGAGTTCACAATTCTTATATCATATGACTATTTAAGGATTATACCAATTTATGGTATCATCAACTTTATTCTTGATCAAATGATTTAAGTGGATTAATTTATTCTTATAATGCCAAACAGTCTTTGAGATGATAATTTGCCATTTTAATTATCATATATTTCCCTACTTTTTGCCTGAGTCCCGTATGTAAAGCAGAGCACCTAGAAAGCTAAAGTGGAAGGTCCAAAGGACTAGATAGCGCTGGCATCTTTTTAAATCCTACGTCAATAGGTTGCATAGCATATAATGAGAAAGTTCTGGAAAAAGAATCATCAAAATATTGTGTCAGTCTTTTACCATGAGGGTGAGGAAGTGACAACCGGTGCCCTTTCTCCCATTAATTTTGGGATTTTTTTTAATTCTTACTTTTAATGACTTTGTGGGTCAGTTCTGTTCCTATTAGTAAGACTGAGAGAAGTAGAAAAAACAACATGGGGATAAATTGTTTCACATGCTATTTATTGTTATTAATTGCTTGTGGTGGTGGTAGTATCCTGGAAATGATCCTGTATTTTTTGAAGAAGAAAGGGAGGTGAAAAGCCTCCAAACAAGCAAAACTGTTATTGTTGCCATAATAGGCAGATCACATTCTTTGACATTACCAAAATAAATCAGAAAGAAAAAAAAATATATAAGCAAAGTATTGCTATCATTTTTCAAATCTCTTTACAGGCCTTCTACTTTGCTTTTTCCTCCCAGTTAAAAACTTCTTTTGGCCCAGCAGAACTTCTTTTTGGTTTGTTTTATTCGTAACTCTTTTCCAAAATATGCTCATCTGGTTTTTAGCCCTGAGCTCTTGCTGTAGGACTTTCCCATGGCACTTTGTGTAAGAGCATTACAGGAGGGGAACGATGCAAAGAGAGGGGTCACTAAAAAACATCCCAAGACTTACCACTCTTTTTCTCTTAACATTCCAAAACATCATTTATTTATTACACATTTTGATGCTGATACACATGAGATACATCAGTGCAACAACTTGCAACAGCACAGGCTGCCAGAGGAACTATAACAATTGATGCTTTTTTATACTAGCATACCTCAAGCCAGAAAATTAGCTAAGAAATTGGTACTTGCTACACTAAAAGCAAGAGAAGCAAACAAAAACAAAACAAAGAAACAAAAACACCACCCACCTTCCTAGATCATTTCTTGCCCAAAAATCCAGTTGTTGAACAGCATCATGTTGGTTCTGAGAAAGATTTGATACATGCCAGCTAAGCATCAAAGAAAGGATGTCAATTCTTCTTTCTACAATGCAGTATTAGTCATTGAATCCAAGTTTGAGATAATTCTTTCAGGTATAAGACTAAAGATGCAATCCTATTGTCTCTATAGCTACATCTTGAAGCCACAGGCTATTTCATTTCCCCCAAAACTCCACCACCAAAGTTGGAGGAAAAGGATTCCTCTCCTGCTTCTTCAATGGTCCTCTAACCTAGGGGACAGGCTGGGAAGAGCTGAGGTCTTCTAGGCCATTGTATAATCCTACTTATCTGAAGGTGTCAAAATGTTTATTCACTTAGACTCCCTCTCTGTATTTGTAGGACCCCATGAAATTCTGATAATCCCAGTGGCAAAAATATGCAAAAATGCAGAAAATTCAGAAGGGAACACATACTTTTTCATAGAGCTTTAGATATAGTGGATGCATTAAATGACTTTCAAATCTCATGTATCTAAGTTAGCATGTATCACTTTGCTTTCATTTCCATAAAAGATTTTATTATTTCCTTCTCTTTAAGGTTGGGTGTTTGTTATAAATTGCAGTGGTTTAATAACAACTTCTTTGGTCAAGCATTTTTGCTAACAAAACGTTCTGCTACCACCAATAGCATATTTCCCAATATACACCAATGGTATATTGGGGCGGAAGTCATTTGACTCCATTTCAAAACTCATTTTTCCAACCTGTTGTAATATATTTAGTGATGAATGTACTGTGAAAGTAACTGCTCGTTGCCATGTTGGAAAAGTTTCATGGCTTCAGCAGTTGCTAACCATTTTCCCATACAACATCCATCATTTTGTCAAAGTTTTTAATGTTTTGCAGACAGTCACCTAGGAATGAAAAAGAAGTGAAGAAAAGAACAAGGAAGAAATAAAACCCAGGATCTTTCATTTTATGCCAAAGAAAGATAGAGAGAAAAAGAGAATTTCTCCTGCAGATAATTAGTGTTACAGTTCTTTAAATAGTATTGTATATATGTACTCTGTGTGTGTATGTATGGTGTTTTTTTTTAATCTGTTCAATCATGTCCAATTCTTGGAGACTGCCTGGACAAGTCCCTGCAGTTTTCTTGGCAAGATTTCAGAAGGGGTTTGCCCTGTCCTTCTTCTTCCTAGGGCTGCAGAGAGAGGGACTGGCCCAAGGTCACCCAGCTGGCTTTGTGCTTCAGGCAGGACTAGAACTCACGGTCTCCCAGTTTCTAGCCTGGTGCCTTAACCACTACACCAAACTGGGTCTCGTATGTATGTATGTATGTATGTATGTATGTATGTATGTATGTATGTATGTGTATATATGGTGCGATGTTACAGAAAGACATGCTGGTGGGCAGGGGTGGGAGAGGCACAATCTTGATTAAAAGTTTCCCTTTTGTTAATGTCATTGAATCCTTAATCCATGCCCTTGGACACATAACAGAGCTGGAGGGCTTGCTGGATCACTTGGCTGAAGTAGCACCTTCCCTGGAGTTCCTTAGTTTACTGGGAAATTCAGCATGTCCGAATGAGCTGGTCTGCAAAGACAAGGATGAGGGAGACTACCAGAGATACAGGTTAGTATCCCAGACTGCAACTGTGGTTAACAATGGCTGCTGAGATGAAATAGTTAGAAAGTAATTTAGGGGAACTAATGGTCTATTGAATGTTACCAGCTAAGACATAGGACTCTTCTAGATGAGAGTACAAATCGATCAGTGGAGCAAGACGCTCCCCAATTCCAAAGATGCTTCACTAGATCTTAAAGTAGGATCTGGCTTCCTCCTCCTTTTGTCATGCATGAGGCAAACCAATAAACCCCATTTGCCCAAAGCTAAGGAAGCAGAAAGAAGCCGAGATGTGGTGCATTGCCCCAGTGATAGCAGGGACTGAGTCCACTTCTGTTAGGACCTCCTTGAATCTTTCTCACTGTCTGGTATAAAAGTATCCAGTCCAGGGATTATGACACATTGGAGCTATTAAGAACAATTATATATGACACAGAGATAGGTGACCCATGGAGTACAACCTGATAGCAAGTTCTCCTGCGCAGGTTTTGTAACGTTCACTCTGTTGTATGAGCTGTTCACCTCCATTCCGTGCCTATATGTACAGTCAGCTTTTCTCTGAGCCAAGATTTTGCAAATTCTATCATCCTCATAATAGATCCCTACCAAGGCAGCCATTCATTGCAGAATGCTGACTCAGTGAAATTCTCATTGAATCAGCAGCACCACCCCCAAACCCTCAGCAGTCTCATGCATTTCCATAAATTACCACACAGGGACCACCAAGCATCACCAATTGCACTTTTAAGTTCCAGCCCTTTCTTTAAAAATAGTTACATCAAATTGACAGAAAAATAGATGCATGTACAACAATATTAAAGGTATGATTTAATATTAGCATTCAGGGAAACAGGAAGAAGAAAAAGCCTCTAGAATATACCATAAACAAAAGAGCTCCAAAAATTTGGAATGAATTGTTCAGAAGTCCTCTTCCCATTTGTAATCGTTAAGCCAACATAGCTATGTTTTTCTATATCCCTGTCTGATATAATTGGCTGCCAGTGTCGAAGAAACATCAGAACAGTGGAAAGACAGGAATTATTACTGCATTTTCAAAGAAACCCATACATGCTGTGCATGATTTGTACTTCTTCCGTTGTCTTAAGGTGATACCGTCTATGTATATGAGGGGTATGTGGGCTCTTTTAGACATAATAGCAATATCAGGACAAACAGCATGGAATTTTATGCCTACTGATTTTGCATACCAGCCTTCATTATGCATGTGGGTGAGGCTGTATTGTACTTTCTGTTTTTCCACCACATTTTCAGCTTTTATAGTATGGGTCAGGGCTAAGCCCATTTTGTTGCCTGAAACATTAAATTATTCTTTAGTGAAGAGCCCAGTCTCCAATTCTCAGGGTGTTACTGAATTTTGGCAGGATGGCTTCAGTGTGTCTTTAGGGCCACCAAAAACTGAGAGCTATAAGAAGGACTTGAATTGTTCACAACTGCAGTATTAAAGTATCCTCAAGAAACCACTGTTGGACCCAATGGCAGTGGACAATTGTTGTCCTGTTTTCAACTTTCTCTTTTTGGAGAAGGTTGTTCAGAAGGTGTTAGGCTACTGGAGGAACAGATTATCTGGACTCCTTTCAATATGGTGTCAGACTTGGGCATAGTACTGAGATGGCATTGACTGTGCTTGTGGGTGGGACCAAGATGGAGGTGGTGCATCCTTCCTGACTCTCTTTGGTCTCCCAGTGACCTTCTATATCATCAGTCATAGTATCCTTCTGGACCAGCTCAGGTAGTTAGGAATGGAGGCATGGTGCTGTAGAGGTTCTCTTTCACCTGGGGTCGGTTCCTGTCAATGTTTGTGGGGTGGAGAAAGAGGTCTAGACATAAGCCCCTCCTCTGAAATTTCCATAGGGTTCTTCCCTCTCCTCCTTCCTACTTAACATCTCAACCTCTGGCTGACCAGATAATGCCATCAATGTTCTTTCTCAGTGCTTGGGGGTTGTGGGGGCCTGGATTTATTTATTTTTTTAATTGCTACTTTTAATTTGTTGTTCACCCGTAGAGCTGTGTGCCAAGGGGCAGTCATATAAGTTGAATGAATGGATGGAGAGACAGATGACATTCTTTAATTACATTTGGCTTAAATATTTAGCCGGAGACTTGCCTGACTATCAGACTTGCCTGATATTTGGAATATTTGAAACGAAGCAGAATTCTTCTGAAACAGGCTACGTTGGAATCTGAATCCTTTTAATCAGCTGCTGTAAGACTAGAGGGAGAGATACCAAAAAAGAGGATGCATTCCTTCTAAAATTTTCCATGAAAAGGATATAAGAGAGTAGGGAGAAGAAGGACAGTAGTGGAAGAAAGAGGAAAGGGGGAATCAGGACACCGTTTTAGTTTCTGACTACAGTGAATGCTGTGATTAGCAAAGACTGGGGCAGAATGTCAAAGTAATACGGCATAGGACTGTTCCAGAGTTCGGTATTCTTTCCTCGATCTCTCACAGGAGCAGGAATATCATAGAATGTTTTCAGGTGACCCAGACTGAGGGATTCCTTTGTCTGACAATGCAGAAAGTCCACATCCTTCAGCAGCATCTCTTTCTTGATGTTCCACATTCATCATGCACCCCTTTCTCCTATCACATTTGGTGAGCTGATGCTAACTGAGCCAAAAAGAGAAATCCAGCTAGTTTCCTGTATTCATAATTTCCTTGATCCTGTACCTGTTCTTCTGACCTTTTGCAGGTTTCTTGCTAGCAAGCATGCCTGAGATTTTATGCATTTTCAAACATTCTGTGGGAAAAAACAAACAAAAATTCTTCACATATATCAGGAGAGGAATCCAATCAACCACTAATTACTTTTGCAGTATTTAATTAAGAAAAATAAAAATTGCTGCTCCTTTCCTGAAATGTTGCAAATTTCCAAGCTCAGGCCACTTCTGTTCTGGATGTTATCTTTTTAACAATTATCCTATCATACAATATATACTGTAAATTTATCTTCTTTTATTTTTAATCCATAATTCTTAAAATGTTCTTTGACCACATTTGTACGAAACCCACAAATTTGCTTGCCAGTTGCATACAGTCTTTTTGTATGGGAACAGGGTTGGAGGCAATGACAAAAGGAAGGTTCAAACCCCAAAAACACTTATGAGAAGGATGTCCAGTTTTGATTTCCAGTGAAAATTAATATGAATTTTGGTAATTCAAATTTTTGAATCAAGATTTGGGTTTGAGCACAAGTGATCGTGGGAGGGACTGGGGTGAATCTGTTTTCTGAATTGGCCTCTGAACCAAATTTGGGCTCACTGCACATCTGTGCTATCTACTAGCATAAGGGAAATAAATACTACTTCTGGCATATCACACATATATTCTGAGAAGCTGCATCCAAAAAGGTAATTATACTTTTCATAGTATAAGATATATGATCTGTACAATAATGTCTTCAACAAGTGATGTAGTACAAATCTGGAAACGGAGACTGTCTTTGTGCTGTTTCATTTATGCTGAGCACACTTGAGCTATAATGACTATTCCATGTTCAGTGTTTTAGTTTTTTTGAAAATAAATTTAAAACTATAGTCTAGAGATTTGTGTGCATTTGAATATGCACACGCACATGCCAATTTCTGCATTTTGCCTAAATATCTTCACCTTAACCTTAAACTGTAAAGCACCAAGATCTGAAATAGTGGTGTCGTAGTGTAAATTTATGAGATATTTTCACCACAGAATTCCTTAAAAATGAATGATATCTCTGTAGTTTACTGTTTTTCACTTTAAGGACATTTTTCTGACAATATGCAGCCTATTAATCATTTAAGCAAAAGTAGTTCCTTAAAGGAGCTGTTCAGAGGCAAGACTCCATGGTTCATTTAATGCTATCTGGGAAAAAAAATCTTGTTGAGTGACATTCTCTGCAGTTATGTGATGTAATATTTATAATATGTCACACAGCCATACATCAAAACAAACATGTCTGTTGTTGCATTTGTTAGCAAAATGTTGATTGTTGAAAAGAAAAAGTGGGTTGGGATAGTTTTAGTACATTATTTATGTCAGGCCATTATATGAAAAATTGGAAAACTCTAGCCATTTCTGTGCAATATTGTTTCTCTTTGACAAAGCTTTTCAAAGTTATTTTAAATTAATTTGATTGGGGTTCATACCGTATCAGATTCCACAGAAACCCAAGTTAATGTCTCTGTTGCTTTCTGCTTTATTCTCTGGGTCAGAATTTCTAGTTTCTCTTGCAAATTAAAACAAGTGTAAGCAAAATACATAATATCACACAAGCACTATCAAATTTGTTGAGTACTGTGAGTAGTGGCTAATATAATAAGAAATGTAAGTAAATTGTAGGGGTGATACAGAGATATGATTTGCATATTTTTTCTTTCTTTTTTAATTTTAATTTGTTTCTCTTATCCTATTTTTAATATATGGTCTTAATAATGTCTTATGTTTTATATGTTTTATACTCTGTATCCTGACATGGCCTAATGGTTAATCAATAATAATAAACTAAACTAAACTACTATCATATCATATATTTTCAATCCCATATCAAATCTTTCCCATCACCCATAAAGGAATAAAAACATAGGGATAGGTTTCTTCTCCTGTGTCCCCACCCCACCACCATTAAGAAATCTGAAGGCTGTGACATCAATTATTTGTATTTATAAATCCACCTACAACTATTTATCATATAGCTGCTGGACTGTGATGTTCCTTAATTCATGATTGTGTCCTGAACAACCCATTCTGAAGTCTATGCAGACTTTTGTTTAATCTACTCTTCATAGACTTCACATGATATAAACCTAGAAATAGAATTACGTGAAATAAAAATTAAATAATAAGGAGTGCAAATCATACCCAAGGGAAAACAGGAACTGTTATTCATGAAATAATAAGGAGCAGGAGCTGAAATATTTGGAACACAGGGATGAGCCACAGTGAGGTTGTGTAATTATCAATCAAATATATTTATTTATTCAACCACTGTTAAGGTGGCACTTCCTTAATTCCGCCATTTGTCTGGTAGCCATTTTTTATTTTGCACAAAGTGCAGTCCTGGTTTTGACATGAGATGAGTGATCAAATGATGTCATGGAGGTGGGGTAGACTTGCAACTGAGAGCAATCCCATTTATCTCAGTTGCTTCCTAGAATGGGGAAAATGTTGTTTCAAGACACTGAATGAGGAGGGAAGAAAGGCACCCAGACTTTCATCCTAATTAAGGTGGTGTCCACAGACTAATGTTTTGTTTCTGAGAATGTGCGGGAGCCTGAAAACTAGTGAGCAGAGGGGTGGAGAGGAAGACAGGAGGGCATGATGGATTCTGCTGGGCTGGAACAAAGGAGAGATATCCAGCGAAGCCACTGGATGCAAGCAGACAACCAACTGACATCTATTTGTCTTGCTTTTCCTCTCCTGGAATGAGAATGTGCCAGGATGCCCCATGCTCAAAAACACATCCATGACTGGCAGAGAGCTACAGCTGTAGCTAAACAGGAGAACGCGTGTCCAACAGGGCTGATTAAAGATCAGCAGGAAGACTACTGTATGTCAGGTGGAAAGATGAGAACAGAGAAGAGAGGACAGGAGAAAGGAAAGGAAGAGGCAGCCTGAGGAAAAAGAAAGCTGTAACAAAGAACAGAAAAATGGTGCAAATGCCAATGCTGCTAGGAACTGCATTGCCAACACATAAACTTTGGTTTATCACGTGGATGTGATGGAATGCTAACAGACCTTGGAAACAGAGGGGGCAGCCCAAAGGGGAAAAGCGTTAGAAAGAGTCTCGGGATAAGTCTGCCTGAATTATGCTAGGTAGAGGTTCTGTGGGAGAATGACTTTGGTAGGCTTTGTGTGTGTGTGTGTGTGCCCACATGTGTGCACCTTCAAGTCAGTCTTGACTCCTGGCAACTGCCTGGACTAGTCCCTGCAGTTTTTTTGGGCAAGATTTCGGAAGTGGTTTGCCCTTGCCTGCTTCCTAGGGCTGAGAGAGAGGGACTGGCCCAAGGTCATCCAGTTGACTTTGTGCCTCAGGCAGACTAGAACTCACGGTCTTCCAGTTTTTATCCTGATGCCTTAACCTCTGCATCCAACTGGTTCTCTTCTATTATAATACCCTGATTGTAAGATGAGGTCTATGCCCCAATTTCATATTGGCCCCTCTCAGAAGCCCAGGTGAATAGCTTGAGCTGGCCACAGAAGCCAGTGAAAGATTCCCAACCAGACTCTTGCAAGAATATGCTTCTTACAATAATTGATAATTAAAAGCTCCTTCAAATCAATAGTGTGATTAGTCATTTCATAGCAATTCAGGAAGAGAAAGCTCAGCCAGTTCCACAGCCACCAGATCAGAGCTGCAGAAATCCAGATGACCAGTAGATAGCAGTGAAGAGGCCCTGAAAACACTGTCCCCAGATTTCTGAAGCCCAGATATGGTAGTCCTAGCTGGTTCCAAAGACACCTTTTAAAACCCAGGTCTTCACAATGCATCCCTTTTGAGGGGACCAGGCAATTCACCCTCGACATGCATCACACCAACCTTTCCAGGTAGCCCCGTTATACGCCTATTGAGTCAGTCTTGCAGGGTGCCCCAGTTATGACCCTGGGCAGCTAACAGCAAACCCATACACAGAGAGGTAAGCAAAACCGTTGAAAATACTCCAGTAAAAGCAGCACCCATCAATCCAGTGTGCCCCACTCCGGGGGTGGTATAATTTCATTAATCTCCCACGCAAAAATTCCCTGAAGAGCCACATTTTTATAGTGTTTTGAAAACATAGCAGGAAAGGAATGGGGGGCCATCATCAAGAAAGATCAGCTACTGTGTTGCCACAGATGACTTCAAGCTTCTCCCTGGTTTTGCCTGATGGGCTGATCCGCGTGAGCTACGCATGGCTTGTGACCTGGAAGCTGAGCGGCAGTTAGCGCAGCTCCCACGGAAGTGATGTTACAAGAGTGAATACTCTCAACTCATACCAAACTGCTGCCCGCTGAACACCCGTGAAGTTTCCAAAGGGGCGCACCATATAGAACACCTTGCAGTAGTCAAGATGTGAGGCAACGAGGGTGCAAATGATGGGGAGCAAAGCCTCCTGTTCCAGAAGTGGGTGTAACTGGCACGCAAAATGTAACTCTGCAAAGGACTTTCTGGCCACAGCCAGGTGAAGGCTGAACCCTCTTCATTAGGTGGGGATGTGTCTCAAATTTTTCCATGGTGGGGGGCAGTGCTTGTCACTTCTAAAACTACATTGTTTGAAAATGGTATTCAGCGCTCTCTCACATATTATGTGCGTGCATTCAGAGGCGCCTACATGCACAGAGACCCCAAAGCAGGCTAGAAATCCCAAGGCACTGAAGCCATTTTGTAGAGCGGTAACCAAGTAACGGAAGTACCTGACTAAGCCCCTTGCTTTGTGCCTAAAAGAATAAATGTCTGTTAGTAACATTTAACCTCCTTCCTGTGACCCACTGTGAAATGAAACTTCCTGAATTGACTGAGCTCTATGCATTGCCAATTTTCTAAGGACATTATAGACTAGGAGAGAGGTTTCTCAGGCAGAGATAAATTGGCCTTGAAAGACCTGCTTGAGATATCTGTTTTTTCCTCTCTCCAGAACACATTGCTTTCTCTCACCAGGGCAGATAATGACCTTCTTTGACAAATCTGTGCAAAGAAAAAAGAGAAAAGTGGTGGTGGTGGTAGGTTTCCTAGACTTCAGGAACCCTGAAGGGGGTCCAGAGCTGATATAAAATGTTCTATACATCGAATGTAAAACTTAGATGGATCCTTTTTCATTAAGCAGTGGTCCCTTAACTAGCAATTTTCTAAGTTGAAAGCAGTTGCAGTATGTCATGCAATTTATAGATCCCTGCGCCTGCCATAAAGTGTTTTATGATAGCTTCATTCAGTGTTATTAGTGGCTGTCTCCTTCTGAGAGCACAGCCATTTGATAATAGTCTTAAAGCACCCCAAATTACTTACCTGCAAGCCACATTCCAGATAGGGTTTGTTGACAGTTTGAATAAGTTTAGTGCCCTTCTGTTGTACTTCGCCTTCAAAACAAACTGATTGAATCATCA
This sequence comes from Python bivittatus, assembly GCF_059951505.1. Taxonomy (NCBI): domain Eukaryota; kingdom Metazoa; phylum Chordata; class Lepidosauria; order Squamata; family Pythonidae; genus Python; species Python bivittatus. Next base: position 2,901,028 of record NW_028277033.1, read on the forward strand.
ATAGCTCCTTGGCAGCTGACAGAGGCCTATCATTGGGTTTAACCCTCAGGATGGTAGGTTATCTTTGGGAGTTAACCTTTTTGCATTGTTAACTGGAGTGTTTTATGCACATGCAACTTTTAGGATAGTGCTGTGATAACCTCAGTAACCAAAGCCATACATCACAGGAAAGAGATCTGGAGTGACAAATAACTCTGGATAAAATTTACAAGGCTTGAATGTCTATTATTCTTGAGGTTTAACCATTTTCCCCATAGTTTTCATAGGAATTAGGGTTATGTTTAGGTTATAATTTTATCTTCAGATGGAGATACGTTGCTTATTTTATTTAATACCAAGACTCTATTTTTATAGTGGAAAAAGAAGAAAATTGTAATCATATATTAGGATGGTCCTTTAGGCTATATGTGTGTAAACAGAATGTTTAGTACATTTATATCCTACGTCTGGATCCATCTTCCACATAGAATTTGTGTCTGACTCTATGTGAAAGATATACATATAGAGCTGATTGAGATGCAACATTCCTGACTTCAGAAACAGTGGGAAAATGTCATGTTTACACTTCCTCTTGCGCATCTCTCCTATCTTCTCATATATTGACTTCAGCATGGAGGTTGTGGTTTGACCCTGATAAGTCCTGGATCCACCCTTTCATACGTAGTTCACATAAGATGAGGCAGAAGTTATTTTTTGTTCCCAGCTCCATAAACCAAAGTTTACGCATTAGTGATGCAATTCCAGCGGCCCTGATCATTACACCAATTATTTGTTCACTGCTATTGCGTTGCACTTCTCCAGCCTCTTATCTGCCTTTTTCCTCTTCCTCTTTTCTTCACTTCTCTTTTCCTTTTTTCTCTCCTCTTCCCAACCTATGTGATCCTCTTCCTTTTGCTGGACAGACATTTTCCTCCTTAGCTGGAGCTTTCTACCAAACAAGGATGTGGTTTGGAACTTGGGAATGGGATTGGGAAAGAGACATACATGAGGTGGCGATTTTCAAATGGTGCTTTCAATGCCCAACTTACACTTTTGTTGGGAAAAGCCACCAAAGAAGGATTTTTCCTTCTCTTTTCCTCCCACCATGGGCCATAATAGTGAGAAATCTTTTCAGACAGTATGCACAAATCCAGCATTCCCTCCATATAAAGCAAGTCATTTTTTAAACTTCCAGAAACAAAAGTATCTCTGCCTCACTGCGTGTCTGGAATTGTTTGTTTGCATCAAAACACACATGACTAAAGCTCAGATAACAGTAAAGTTGGTTTTGCACTGTGCCTTTCACCCCTTCTGAATCCATGGAAGATGTACCTGAAATTGATCCAGGCTTTTTTGATGACTTTCTGATCTGGAGTGGGAGATGTGAGACATGTTGAGTCAGAGGGGGATGTCCAATGAACCTCTCTAAGTAGAAGGATGGGATCCCTGATTCTCTCTGCCGGGGGAAAAAATTCAAGTGCTGAGAAAGGAATGGAAAGGAAAAGAATGACAAACAGATGTCAGTTGCTTCTCTGTTCTTCAAAATGACATCATTATTTAGGCTGCACCAGCACTGATGACAAGGTGGCTTTTAATGTCTGCTACTAATTGCCTTTTATACTTCATCATCCTCTCTTGTGTAACATCTGCCTTACCAAGATGATTGGGGAACCTTTCCTGCCCATCATTCATTTGCCATTCAGTTCCTCACTCCTGTTTCCCAGGATGTGAGGACTGCTTGTTCCCTTTGTCTAGGGAACAGAACTTTAGACGTTCTAAACAGTAGAAATCCTTTCTGACTTAATAGTTCTGCTGCAAAGACACATCTTCTTTGATGGGGCCATGCAAGGTTAAAATGTAGTCTTTGGTCCAAAGTTGGTGAAGAGATGACATTGCACTGCTAGGATCTGTCACAAGTTTTGTGACGGCCTGCTTCTTGATGGCATCTTTCACACCATCATTCAACATTTGCTGATTTGGTAATAGTGGATGTTTTCTGCACCTGAATATTAATCTTTTTTCACCTTCCATTTATGTGGGTGTTTGTAGTCCTCCCAAGCTTTACTCTTGACATACTGTTTCCTTCTGTTCATCTCTTTGAAAGAGCCCCTTGTGCTCTGAGCATTTCTGCCAGTAATACAAGAGGGAATATTGTCTTCCACTGAAAGATAAGGGACATCAGAGGCCCACAGTGGCTGAAAGACCATTTGGAAAAGTTAAGAGATGTGTGAGAGCATATTTCAATGTCCCCAGATATCCAACAATGCTTAACAATTGTCTGACTCAGGGCATGCTACACTTTACAAAGAGGCCTCTCCTTTTCGTTACCGTTCGTCCACCATCGAAGTGACATAGCTGAGTCTTGTGATCAGGTTGCTAATGGATTTTAGCATAGGTCAGCGTGCGTATACTATTTCATGATGACTTTACAATCTCACTCTCTGAGAGACAGTGAAGTATGGCTGATTGTCTTTTTTGTTTGGTCTGCTTGTCAAAAGACTAAATAATTAATTAAAGGGTGACCACTCTTGCTTCTGCAACTTGGAAAGCACCCAATAATTAGTTTAGGCAGTTTCTACCTTTTTTAAAAAAAGACTTCTTAGTGTTTTCCTGAGAAAATTCAAGGAATGGTGTTCTATCACCACCCTATTCCTACTGTATTTATTGAGTTCAGACACATAAAAATGAACAAATGAAAAGATCACCCTTTATATTTCAGCCTTTGCCTTTAGAATACTGGATGTGTGAGGCAGCCAGCTCTACATACCACAGTTACTCAGGCTGGTTTCTAGAATGATGGTCTCTATAAATTTGGCATTTGTGGGGAACATTATCAATCACCTTTCTGTTTCTTGCCAGGAATGGATCTGGCATTTCCTCTCTCAGTCTCCAGTAAGTCTGTTTCATATCTCAGGGGCTGGCTGTAAATAGCAAGTACTTGAGATGAGTTGATATTATCACCTTTCAGGGCTGGGCTTTTTTAAACATTGATTTATGCCATGGTATGCCATGTTCTGTCTGCTTTTTTGGAAATAAAGCAACATGTGTGGGTTTTTGCTTGGGAGCATCCAGTGTTCTTAGAGGAAACTTTAGAGGACCTAAAAAGCAATTCTCAATCAAGTGTGTTCCTCAGACAAAGGATTCTGTGCACTTCTACAGTAGTGTAAACCTTAACTCATGGAGAAATATCACCAGCCTTATTAAAATGTTTTCTCTTACCTCAAATGTTTTACTGAAGCTTTGATTTCTATCTCTGTGTGTAGCAAGTATTTCATTTCTCACTCAGGAAATGTTGCTATATTGCTACTACTACTGCATTCAATTGGATTTCAACCTGCTCTTCTTCCAATGAATTGAGATACTAATTCCCAGAATTGGGTGGAAATTCAGGGAGTGACTGTCCCAACACATCTGCTGAGCATCCAGTTAGCTGACAGTAGAATATTCTGATGAGTAATGGTCCAAAGGATGGCAGTAACAAAAATACTTATCTCATGAAAATAAGTTAGGGAAGGGGACAAACAAAAAGTTTTATGTTTGTCTGCTTCCCTAACTTATTTTCATTGAAGAAAACTGAGGAAATACAGGTAGTCCTTGCTTAAAGTCCACTCATTTAGCGGTTGCTTAAAGTTACAGTGCTGAACAAAGGGAACTTATGACGGGTCCTTGTAATTGCAGCCGACGCAGCATCCCCACAGTCATGCGATCACGATTTGGGCACTTGGCAACTGGCTTGAAATTACAACATTGCAGCATCCCGCTTCTGACAAGCATAGTCAATCGGGAAGCTGGCAGGAGGTCACAAATAGTGATCATTTTGCTGTTATCACCGAAGATAAATTCCTTGTGTATGTTTTATACTTGGCCATTAAAGTATTGGTATTGGTATTGGTATTGGTGATCACATGACCGCAGGATACTGTGACTGTGCAGAATTCACTTAAAAATGGCAACTGGGAGTGCCAGAACTGCCATCATAAGTCAGTGAGGTCATGTGACATTGTGCCTTACGACCATGTCACTTAGTGACGGAGTTCCCTGTCCCAATTACCATTGGTAAGTGAGGATTACCTGTAGATAAAAGGAAAATCTGTGCATATAAAAATAAGTATGCATGCACTACTTCTGGTACATTTAGTCTTAAACCCTCCCCAGAAAATTTACACAGAGGCAGCATCAGAAATAAAGTAATAGAATGGTACTCTTTTATGGAAATACCCATCATTTAATCATCCACAAATTAGTATGCACAAATCATCCAAATTTCTGTAATTTCTGTTATTTATTCATTTATTCATTCATTCATCAAATTTATATGGCCACCCATCTAACAAAAAAGTGACTTTACAATAAAAGTATAAAACAGTTAACGTATAAAAAATCAATTATTATTCAGAAAAACAAATTTAAAAAAGCACAAAGGCTACGAGAGGGCAGCAGATGTTAATAACAATGGAGGCACCTCAGTACCTCGCCGGTCCCCTAGGGCCCCCAGGCCTGATGGCATAACCAGGTTTTGGGGGACTTCCGGAAAATCAACAGGGATGGAGCCAGCCTCACTTTGGGGGAGAGGATGTTCCATGAGGCGGGCACCACTAAACCTGACAGGATAGATTAGAAGAAGATTGAGTCAGAACTCCACCTACTTTCCATAATGCTCCCCACCGCACCCCAGGACTCAACCAACAGCCAGAGTACAAAGGGCCAATCAGTCATCCATATTCTTTTCATTAGCATCTGCTTTAGCAATTAATTCTTTTCATTACTTTCACAATGTTGGTACTTTAACAGCAGCAAGTGCCAGACCTTTGGAAAAAACAAGAAGTGCTCAGAAATCCAGTACAATTTCTGCTCTTCACTATGATCAATATAGGCAATTCTGGGATTGAAGATGATGTGTGAGGTGCTTCGGCTTTTGGATTTTGGATTTACTATGGTTGTTTCTTAATTGCATTTTTGTTGTTTTTATTGGTCTATATTAGTGTTTCTCAACCTTGGCAACTTTAAGATGTGGGGACTTCAACTCCCAGAATTCCCCAGCCAGCCATGCTGGCTGGGGAATTCTGGGAGTTGAAGTCCCCACATCTTAAAGTTGCCAAGGTTGAGAAACGCTGGTCTGTATTGTTAGCTGTCTAAAGTTATTTGCTCACAGTCATATACATTTGTTAAATCCATCCATCCATCCATCCATCCATCCATCCATCCATCCATCCATCCATCCATCCAAATAACTGGAGATTCTTGACCATTCATCTTCATTTTTTGTTTCTTAAGATTCTCCCATAGCATTATTTTTTTGGGGGGAAAAAGGCAATACATTTACCAGGCGAGCATGAACTTGTGAGCATCCATGTATCTTATCGTGTGTTTAGCTGTGGCTTTCTTTTCGACACTGTTGTATGTTGGTCTGCCCTGTCTGACCCAGTAACAGTAGGAATGGTCTGGTCCTTGCTGCTGTACTGAGTAGGCTGGAAAAGGTTTGCAAAAAAAAAAAACCAGGAAGCTCACAAACAGAAGACAAATCACGAGGCCTGGCATAGTCAGATCACTGAAAACAGAGGCACACAAGATGACCTGTGTTTTGTTCTGCTTCTGGAAATGGTTGCTCTGAAGTTGAAACATTCTGCACATTCCAGATAGATGCCAGGGAATAGATCATTTGGGTATAATGTCCTCAAAGAAACTTGACTGGGATTAACTTTTGAGTAGTTTGAGTACTGTTATAAATGTTTTTATTTCCTCTCCCGCCCCCAAATTCCCTTAAATTATTTAACATGTTATTGTTTTTGCTACTCTGAGTATTTTTTTAAATTGTTTTTTGCCTCTGTCGCTCAAGTTTAATTCTGTTATTGAGGATTTTATGTACTGATACTGAAGAGTGCCTCAAGAATGTTATTGACTGGCATGTACATATTGCAAAGGAATGGATAAGTTTAGGAAATTCAAAAAGAGACTATTTGAAAAAGAATGGATAATGAAATGCTGGTTGTTACCCTGCTGCTTAAAGAAAACACATAAAGTAATGAGTGCAGTCATTCAAACACAAATCAAGAAAAATAAAATATTGTGGTCCAAGTCAGCCCACACAGCGTTCTATCTCTGCTGCACACAAGATTACACATAGAAATGGTTCAGTGCTTTGCCCTCAGCATTCTTGGAAGAAAATATAGTAATAACCCTAATTCCAAAGTTACTTGTTCATGCAAAGCTGAAGAAATTGAGTCCTTGGGACACTTGTTATAAAGCCCTAAGGCTTTTTGAGATGTTATACTTGGCACCTTTTTTGGTTAAAATGCAGGATAGGACAGAGGAAATAGATATGTCCTTTCTTTTATCCAGTCAATATACAGGTTTATGAATAATGTAGCCATATTTTGTTCTAGTGCCACCTTAATGCAGCAATTGTTTACAGCATTTTAACAGGATTGCTGATAATTAACCTGATTAGGAAAAGGTATATATTAGATGTGTCAGTCTTTATTTTATTTGTGTGTTGGTCTCTGGCTCCGCTCATGGCCACAGCCGAAGCACACTAGAACTTGATCACAAGATGGCCTTGTAGTTTTACCAGATGACACCACAGCTATTCAAGGGGAGCTGATGGTTTAACACCTCTTATGCATGGCTCTAAAATGATCACAGTTATGAACCTACATATTAGTGGCTGTTTCTTTTTAGCTATGAGTTCTGAGACTCCTAGCTCTCATAAGTTACGCAGATAAGAACATACACAGTGCCCTGTTGGATTGGACCGCTGGCCCATCTAGTCCACCTCATCCCATTTTAGCACTGAAGTTGTTACCTAGCTGGGTAATGAAACATTTGCAAGAAAAGAACCAAGCTCAGAGAACCCCAAGGACTCCATAGTTCAACCTTGAGCTACACATATTCGCCTCCATTGCTACCATCTGGTCCAGCAATCTGTTCTCACAGTTGGCCAGCCACCTGCATGAGAAATCCCACTACCCTCCCAGCAGATGGCCTTGAGAGGCAACCACTTGTCATCAAAGCTAATAGCCATTGATCCCCATGACTTCCACAATTTGGTCCAACCCTTTTCTGAAGCTAGCCAACCTGGTAGCAAGCCCCACACCTCACAGCATCCTTCTTGTTCTGCATTATCTGCTCTGATACATCAGATTTAGAAGGTATGCTGTGTTCTCCACTTTCACGTTTCCTTTTTTTCTAAACTAAACTAAACTATTTCTGCTAATCATGTTTACTCAGAAACAGCTTTAGTTTGAACTCATCCGGAGTGAAGCTGGACCTGATATTCTTATTGAAGGTCCTGTCTGTTTAGCACTTACCTGCCATAGCTAAATATTCTCAGAACACTGGCTGTAATCCTGTTTCAACATGCATAGTGGTTGACACCCATACAAGCATCCACATTATTTAAAAGAGTTTCTGTGCATAAAATTGGGGATGCATCAGGACTGTTCATGTCACTGCAGACTCTTCTATAGGCAGGAAACTGGAGCATGCTTGTAAAGGCTCGATGTATGGGAATTTTCAAACATTATATCATTTACAGATCATGATAAATAGGGCAAAAATTATAATGAGCTTGTTTATTCCATGAATAACTGCTTATCAGAATGAAGAGCAGAACTGTTGAAAGAAATAAAAAGACGGAAAGATCCTTACTACAATACACTCATCTTAAATCTGTTAACTGAAAAAATAGCATTCTATGTTGAAAGAACTTTCTAACCTGAAGGTTATATTTCTTTGTTTTATAAATGCCAATTAGGTATTTTGTCCTGCACAAATTAACCAACCTGAAGTTTCTGGATTCTCGGAAAGTAAGCAGTAAGGAACGTGAAGAAGCCATTTTGAGGGGGGCCTTTATGAAAGTGGTGAAGCCAGTGGATAGTAAGGTAAGCAACTGTAACGGTATTTATGAGAATAGTGGTGGATCTTTGGAAACAATAGCTGGCTGGATAGCACTCCATTTAAACTTTTTGCACACCTTTGCTCCTCAGCTGACGTTAAAGCTAGATGGCAATTAAAAGTGTTAGCATTTTATTAAGCTTGCTAAAATTAGAATTCTCTTTTTCAACTGTGTTGTTCTTTTGATTATGTCTTGCAAAGCCATTTAAGGAATCAGTGCCTGTCAGCAAGAATTTGTGGGTCGGTGGAAAAAATCAATTTGTTACATACATTTATTAAATTTATTTTGTACAGAAATTAATGTTCACCATGTGTACTTTGACTTTATTACATTTTTGACCTTGTTTTGATCAACCCTTAATCTACCAAGTAATTTTAATTTTACAGGTTAGTTCTAACTTTCCAACCATTGGAAATGTCATTGGCATTACCATAAAAGTAACTTACTGGGCGAAATCCAGAAACAAGGAAATGTTATTTTCTCATACTTTATTTTTTTTTCCACCATGCTTTTATTGCCCTACTGTTTTGTGTTACCTCTAACCTGCTTTTGGAGAAACTTCTGGAGCAGTGTAGGATGAGGTCTTTGCTGGAGGAAAGAATTGGCAAAAATTGCAGTGAGGCCCAGTAAGATTTCTGCTCATTTACTCATTTTTGGATTTAATAGTGTGACTGTAGGCCAACAGTGGGAGCCTGTATTTCAGCTTCTGTACCCTGAGGGCAAATATGCCTATGGCTTGTACTATATTTGATTATAATGTGACAATGGAAATAAAGTTAGAGACTGCTTCTGAATTACTGTTTTCCTCCTAAGGTACTTACCAAAGGAATACAATGTTTTGCATAGACCAAGTTGTTTGGAGAAGCTCCAGTATGACTATTGTAGGATGTTTCATCAGACATACTGGGATGATATATTACAGGGAATATTTCCAGTCAACCTAAATATTTCTAGTCAACCTTCCATTGGCTGTTATGGAAGTAAACTATACAGGTAGTCCTCACTTAACAATTGCAATTGGGACTAGCAACTCTGTCACTAAGTGATGTGATCATTAAGTGAAAAATCACATGACCATACCGGACTTACAACATCAGTTTGCTGTGGTCATTAAACAAATCAGCTGCAGCTGTTAAGGGCGACATCACATGACCCCGATTTGTGACTTACTGCTGGCTTCTCCATTGACTTTGCTTGTCAGAAGCTGGTTGTAAAGCTTGCAAATGGCGATCATGTGACCATGGGACGCTGTGACTGTCATAAATGCGCTCCAATTGCCAAGCACCTGAATTGTGAATTGTGATCATGTGACTGCAGGGACACTGTGATGACCACAACTTTGAGGACCAGTCATTAAAACTACTTTTTTTTAGCACCATCGTAAGTTCCAAAGGTTGCTTAACGGCAGTCATTAAGCAAGGATTACAGCACCCAGTAGTGGAGCTAGATATATTCATTATTGACTGTTTTTTTGTAACAAGTTAATTCTCATTCCTTTTGTGACTATTAATATTTTAATAGCTATTATTTGCTTATTGGGTTGGCATATAGTTTATTAATATCTTAAAATATTCTGACTCACAATGCAGTCTGTAATAAGTGAAGTTGTTTGTTCCTAGTGAGCGGCTTTCTCCATACCTAATCTTGCAAAATGCAGCAGTTTAACATGTAAAGGATGCTATTGTTCATTCCACCTTCTTTTTTTGTAATGATAGCAAATTATAACTACTATATTTTTATAATCCTGGATATCAAATTGCAATGTATTAATATCTTCATATTTTGAATTTGAATACTGGCTGACAGTTAAGTTCTTCCAAAGGGAACCCAATCAAGGGAAGAAGAAATGAGTTTAAGGACAGTTTCTAACTTATAGGCTCTTCTTTCAATCCATTGTCAGAGGGAGGATTTTTAAAATTCACAGGGGTATTTCAAGTCTTGGTGTTTTTTTCTAATAATTCCATTCCATGTTGCAAACAATATAATTTTTGAATTAGTTATCTGCTAAATCTTTCTCTAAAACATGTATTTATTTATTTTCCCAACCCATTTAGCACGTTGCCCCAGTTTAGTATTTTGATAGGCCTTTCTAAAATTGCTTGCTGTGGAATTGCTAGGTCTCAGCTAGCATAACATGTTACCTTTTGTAAACATTTTAGGTGTCATGAGCAAATGCCTCTTTGTGTTCCATAGAATTATTATCATTATACTTTATTATATGTTGCCCGTATCTAGGTTTATCTAAGAAATTGTGGAGTTGGCTTGAATCTATTAAAATGAATTTGTTGCATAAAATCTGTAAACACAAATCCTTCTCCATACTATATGGACTATTGTTGAAGTTGTTGCTATTATTATTCCAATAACTCTAATGTTTATCATTATTTTATTCCCATATTGCTAATCCTCCCTAAGGGGTTCAGAAAAGTTTACAAAACATTTTGAAACCATCAACAATACAACCAACCATCCTTAAAAAGAACAATACAAACTTTAAAGCAAGATTTATTCTTTTACAAGAAAAGCAATCTGTAAAAGACGATCTGACGCTAGAGTAGTTGCTATCCTATAAATGCCTAAGTTAACAGGATAGTCTTCAGTTGTCATCTAAAAGGAGACAGAGGATTTGCTCAAGAGAGAGTTCCACAATTACATGGTGGCATTGTGAAGACTTTATTCCTGGATTCTGCACTGTGAGACGAAGCAATCATGCAAACAACTGTTCCCTCCCTCCTCCAGGCCTCTACAAGCTGATCTTTGGGCATAATTTGGATAGTATTTGAAGAAAGTGAGCTTTGAAATCCTAAGATGTCACCTATCTTAAGGTGGGCAGGTACTTTTCTATCAGTTGCAGCTTCTGGACCATTTTTGCTTGTTGAAAGAATGAAGTTCATAACTATAAAAGAATTCATTGAAAAGTTGGCTCTGGAGAGGTTTACAGAGCCCATCACTTGCTGTAATAAATCATGCCTTGTAGAAATGTTTGATGTAACATCAAATACTGCCCATCAGTGTCTTCCTGGTCCTTAAGGCACATAAGATGTCCATATTTGGTTTGCTGTTAATAGGACTTCAGTACGATCAGTGTGATCCGTTTCTCCCTGACCATATTCTTACAGCTTAATCAACTTCATTGTGAAAAACAAAAGATTTATGGTAAAAATTGGTTATTATTTTATGCTGGTCTATGACCCTAATAAAGATTGATTGGTTGCTGTTGTTTATACATATTCCTCATTAAATTCATATTAACTTCAAATCTATGTATATATATATATATGTGAGTATTTAGAGGAATTCATGAGATTTGGTGCACAAATAATTATCAGAGGGAAAATAAAATATTCTTGCAGACATTAATTGGCTTGACATGGAATTGTGCTTTTTTGAACTCTATTCTGCCTTTAGTCTATTTTCCTGAAGCATCTAAATTTAAGTCTAACTTTATAGTGCTAAATTGGAATCTGAGAACTTGTTCAGAAGAAAAAAACGGTGGGCCCAAGAGTGAGGTTGCTTTTATTTCATTCTTGACATCAGAATCTTTAGAGAGTGCGTTAGCATCTGAAAGCAACATAGGAAATGAGACACAAGACAGAATATTTTCATCCAACTCACTTATGTTTACTCATATGCAGAAGTAACTAGCAAACACCAATCTTGGTGGAAATCATAAATATTTAATTTTGTCTAACTCCCTGCCTTCCTCATATTTTTATTTTATTTTTCTTAGCAGAATGCTGCCTCCTTTTTCTTTGCTTCATTTCATCTTTTGTTGCTTTGAGTCTGTTTATGATGGGACTGTCATAATGGGGAAGATACAGTCATTCATTAGAAAACAGCTTAACATTGCAATGCTCTGCTCTCTCTTGCTGTGTGAAGTGAGTTGAACTTCATTACCCAGTGATGTTTATATTTAGAAATGTCAAAATATTGAACATCGTCTGATGTTTGATTTTTTTAAAAAACAACAAAAAGCCTGGAAGCCTGGCTGGGCAGGGGGCATTGTGCCAAACAAGGGAGCTTCATTTAATGACCAAACCACAGCCTCATTTTCTAGCATAAGGGTTGATCAAAGTGGAAGATGCCTGTCCAGTGTAAAGTATGTTGCTGTGCCTGACAGCTCTTCACATCAAAATGACAGCTCAAGAATACAACAGTCAAAATTGCTTAATTATGTCTCAGCTTTGTAATTATTCATCTCTATTCCTGCAAAGAGCACAGTTGTCATTTCTCTGACATAATTATTTAGAGCTGTGCCCTTGTTCTGTAAAAGCATGTACAGGAGTACCAGAAGCGAGTTCCAGGTGCAGGGGAGGAGGAAGAGAGAGGGAACATCCATTTTGGCGTAACTTGTAGGATGCAAAACCCTTTCTCTTTTTTGAAAAGGAACATTTCTCTTTCTTGCCATTAACTCCTGTTAATAGGAGTACCGTGAGAATTCTCCAAAAGAGAGTTTTTATATTTGGCATTTTCAGCAAGTATTTCTAGAAAATCAAAAGTAAAATCTCTTTTGGATCAAAGTCTATTTTTGATGGTCTTGATGGACACATTCATGAAGTTTTCTTGACAAGAATATAGCATTAGTGCTTTACAATTGCTTTCTTCTGGGATTCTGATTATAGCCATGGATTTCCTGATTGTCTCCCACCCAGTTACTAATCTTTGAGATCAGCTTAAGTTAAATGTGCTGTGGCTGAGCTAGACAAGGAGACAAAAACACGGCTTAATTTTAGATTTTGTGCCTATGGTGATTGTAGAGGATTGAGTATCCTGTCTCTGTTGTGAATGTGGAGGCTCCAAATTCTGACATTAAGAGCCAACTCTCTTCATTCCAAATGGTCGGGCTGCATCCAGAAGGGAGTTGTGGCTCTTGGTCACTTGGAGTCAGTTTTTCCCAGTTTCTCCCTCTGCTAAAGATAAAAAGGCTTTGGCTTTTTAAGAACAAAGGGACAATTGGAGGAGGGAATTGAAAAAGACACTGGACCAAGGCTGAAAAAAGGGCAAGCAAAATGGTTTCCCAGAGCCTCAGATTAAAATTAGAATTTTCAAGAAAATGGGAAGCTCCCGTAAAAGAAAACAGGGGACCTTTGCTTTAAGAAAAAACATGATTTCTTTAAGAAGAGGTTTATATTTTAGCCAGGATTTACACTTAATTGTTTTTTTCTTTTTTCTTTTAATAGTAATTTTATTAAAAATTATATTTACAGTAGGAAACTAATACAAACTAAAGAAAAAAGAAGTTGCAGGAAAAAATGGAAAAGAGAAAAGAAATATAAAAGAATATTTTATATTTTTAGATAAATCACTTAGGTAACCTTTAGTTCCCTCTAGTGTCCAATTTTTTAAATCATATATGTATGATTCAAAACAAAAGCATTTTCCCACAGGAAGGATTCTTTATAGTTAATTCCAGAATCTTTTGGAAATCCATTTGTAACTTTCTAAAATAAAAGTTTTAATGGACTTTTACTGATTAAAAAATCATCATAGTCTGTATATTATCATTTCCCATCTCATAGGGAGAAAGTATTCATTCACAGTAGATGTCAGACCCAGCCCAAGAACAACAGTGAAACAGTCCAGTTGAGTTCAGTTCCGTTATTGGCTTATACCTTATAGACAGAATCTTGCCAAACTAAATCTATACTACAGCAACTAGTGGATATACCCTGGGAGATTCTAGGGAGTGGCTGTCTTGAATCTCTTACTTTTCTCACACTCCCCCTGTGGACTGTGTTGTCTCTTTTCCCTTCCTGGAATGTATCCCCTCCTTCCTGATAGCCTTGCTCTCTGCTACAATCCACCACAGTAGACCAGCACCAACTTGTGGCCTTCCTGAATAATTTCTTTTGCATTTTTGCTTGCATCTTTTGTTTACTTGCTGATCAAGGCAACTCTATTACTCATTTTCTATGTTTAGTGTAGGCTTTTTTAAGACTTAAACTTAAGGGTGTGGGGGGGAGAGTTATACATTCTCTTTTTTTTAAAAAAAAAACGTTTGGTTTTGTTCATCTCTCGTGAGATGAGGCTATCTCCTAAGAAGGGGTGAAATCACAAGATAAAAACCTACATTTCCAGGGGTTTTAACGTTATTGAAAATTATTTCAACTTTTATAGTTTTGACTTTTTAATTGCCAAAAAGGCAAGTCAGTGCATGTAAGAACCCTATCTGTCACATATTCTAGGGTGAGGGGAATATGTCAGCTGAGGCAGTTTTTTGAAAGAAAGTGATGGCAGCATGTCAGCCTTACCAGATAGACCAGACAAGAAAGACAACCAGATGAGCTAATTCTACTTCATTGTAAAGATACATTGACAGAATTTAGCAAGTCTGAAAATGCAATTCTCTCCCCTGTCCCATCAGTCCCCTTTACAGCCTGAGAAGCTAGGGAGAGTCCCTACTGAGCCTCTTGCCCCACCCACTATCCAGCTGTGGGCTATGCTGTCTCTTATCTGACTGTTCCCTAGGCAGCATCTCTTCACCCCATCTCCCAAGGTCTTTCCCACATAGCATTACACAGCAGGAACTCCCAAGCTTTTAATCCAAACCAAGAGATGGGGTCAGGGTGTAAAGACTCAGAGACTCCAGCCTTTCACCACTTCCTTCCACTATAATCTCTTTTGTGTTTTAAAATTTTGCAAATTGCTCAGAAAGTTTTGACTCTTGGCTGACACAAAAATACAATAAGTAAATATAGCTATATATTTCTAGAAATGTAAGAATTAAACATACAGAACATACTTTTAATCCTTCCTTATTTTTCAGAAAAAGTAAATCAATTAAGGTATGCAAATATCTGAGAATCACTCATATATATATATATATATATATATATATATATATATATATATATGAATATATTTTTATGATACAGGCTTTTATTATTTTAGCATCCTCCTTTTACATAGTTTATTTTTATGACTTCTGATCTTGAGAGATCTTTTCATTCAAACACCCACAGTAGATTCTGACACATGTGTTTTATTTCTTTTTAAAATTAGTCAATATGCGTAGATGCATGTTTCTCTCTGCATGTTTAGATTTTTGAAATTTGGTCAAGCCTACGTATGTAGCCCAATGTGCATATAGGACTTATGAGCTTGTAAAACTGAACAAACAATATCCGATGTAATGTGTAATATTCTCCCACAGGGAAAATATAGGAAGCAACACCAACAATGTGCTAAACTTCAACTTTTCTCCCTGGTGTGCTGCATTTGCAGACTCAAATACAGGATGGGAAGAAAGCTGCTTAGGCTACATTGGTCCAAACATTTCAAGGAAAGATGAACTTGGAGAAGTTTTGAAAAGAATAAGGTGAAACAAGGAAAGAGGAAATTACATATGTTGACGTTGAGGATAGGATAGATGGAGGACATAGAGCATGAGTATGCTTGAGGGCCACATTGGGCTTTGTGTGGTAGAGTGAAAGAAGCTGGCATCAGGATCTACTTTTTGGGGAAGTTTCAGGGGTTTGAAGAGTTAACATGGGTACCTGAAGTTACTGCAAGTCATAAAGCATCCATTTTGCCCTTAATCGTCTCCGAACCATTCCAAAATCCAAAACCCAAAGAAGCTGAATATTTGGTCCCACCTACTCTAAAACCAAAAAGAGATACTGGCAGACCACGTATGTTAGCCACACATTTTTTGAAGAACCGTATTTTACTTGAGGATAAGCGAGAAGGAATCTGTGGAGGAAAAACTAGATAGTTCAGAGTGATGAGCAAGTTGAATGATTTCGCCAGTACGGTGCTGAATAGAGAAGATAGGAGCAAGTTGAAAGCTGTGTTCAGCAAGATGGATAGTTATCTTGTCAGCTGATAAACAGATCAAGGAAGAAAAGCTTGGGGCTCCAAGGAGATGGATTTAGTCTCAGACATACTGAGTTTAAGACTATGATGAAGCATCTAAGTATCACGGAAGCCCTTGGAGTTTTAGTTTTTGGGAATACCTTGTTCAAATGTTATTTGCTTTTCTTGTCAGAATTTCTAAGAGTTAATTTTTGGGGGGGGGGTGAAAAGCAGGTGCATTGTTTTTCAGAGTTTATCCAGGGTAAGAAAAGATATACACTTTAAGGTATTGTTTCTAATGGACTTTTAATAACCTTTTTTTACAATTGTCCTCTCCTGGCATTGAACAACAACAACAAAAAGAGACAGGTTGTTGCAAAAGAAACCAACATGGCATTCAGCAGAAGTAAATATGCTTGGATGAGCATTTAGGTGCAAGTGTACGCTCAGTATTGATCATGCTTGATGACCTTTGGTGAACCATTGATCACACTCTCCTTCTGGACCAACTGAAGGAATTGGGAGTGTGGGGCACTGAATTAGAATTCTCCTCCTGTTTCTGTGGTTGGTTCCAGTCATGTTCACATGAAGGAACCTGCAGCCCCTCACCTGTGCAGTGTCGCAGGGTCTGACACTCTCATCCCTCATGCTTAACCGCCCAATAAAGCCTGATACCATCACATTACCATTTCATGTTCAAGTGATAGTAAAGAGTGATTTCTAGGGAGTGTAATGGGGAGGCTTTGATGCTATACTTCTAGGCTTTCAGTTAGTCACTATTGGAGATAGGATGCTGGATTAGATTTTCTGATCCATTAGGACAATATGAAGAGGTGTCAAAATATTGAACATAGTATGTATGTGTGTATATCCCCCCTCCCCCCACACACAATACACACATGCCTCCTTGAGCAAGAATCATTCTTCTAGCCAAGAAAGCAAAGAGGAATTTGGAAATATTTAGGGATATTAGCATTTTAAAGACTGAAAATACTTAGTGTCAGAATCATTCTCTGTGCAGACTGTAACCGATGCAAGATTTGTTAAATCAGACAGTAAAGGGTTGTCTTTGTTTTGCAGAAATAATTGTGATTTAATTTAATTTAATGTGATCTATAATGGTTCATGTTGCTTTTTTACAAGCATAGACCTGCAAAACCTGTGTCTTCCCTAGGATGGTTTCCAATTTGATCCAGAAACATAGGAATGTGATCACCGCTCTGGACAGGCTGCCTTATAACCACCATTTCCAGCCTTTCCTTTTATTTCACAGCAATAGGTTGGCTCAAGGGGGTCATGAAAGGGAATGTCATGCTTTGCTCTGAATTCCTTGTTTTATTACTTTTAAATCTCCCTGATTCATCTGGGGTGTGCTGTTCAAAAAAAAAAAAAAGAATTGTCAAACAGAAGGGCCCTTTCTCGAATGCAGCAAATCAGTAAGCTTGAGAAAATTTAATACACAGTTCTGAACCTTAAGATAAATATATACATTTTTCCAGCTCTTTATATCCTTCATTACTGATATACATCTTGAAAGTTTGACTTCTGAGAATGAGTCCTCTGGCTTTTATCTGTGTCACTTAAATGAGCTATCAGGAACATTTAAAGCCCAGCTAATATACAAAAGAAAAAGGGAACAGCTGGTATCCCTCTTGGATTTTTTGCTTTGTTTCCAACACCCCCCCACCCCCAACTCCAGCTTTGGCCTCTCCAGCTATGGTTTATCCATGCTGCCAGAACTGAAGCAGGACTGGGAGAATGATCCTGATGACAAGTCAGCACAATTGTAGAAGATGCTGCCACCCATAAGGATGATCCTGCACACCATACGTATGTCCACCCACAGGTATCAGGAATCAGAGGAACTCCAGTGTTTTTGAGCAGTGAGGATTAGGAAAGAGAAATGAGAAAAATCTGTGGTCTAACCCTGATGGTCAGCCGAGTGGGCAACACTGGCTCCCAGAGGGCAATTTTTTATCTCCCTCTGGTAGACTTCTGCTTAGCCGTTTTATGTGAAAGGTTAAGACTAGACACTCTGATGCATCTGGACAGTTCTTATTACCAAGTGATGTTCCTGTTTAGAAACATCAGAATATTGATTATGGTCTCAGGAGTGATTTACCTAAAAAGGGAGGGGAATATAATTGTTTTTCTGTGTAACAGTTCACTTCGTGTGTGAGAGCAACAGAATCATGGCTACAAGCAAATAGGGATCAACTGCTTTTCTAAATGGAGCATCTTAATTTACAGGCAAAATTTGGATATTGTTATTTTTATTTATTTGTTTGTTTATTTCCTTTTTGGGAAGTCTGGGTCTGTTATACATACATCTACATGCACACATTTATTTCAGGAGAGTGGAGTTTCTAGGATTAATTTTAGCTGGATTAGCAAATCTAGATTGACAAAATGGGGGAAGCTGAATATTGCACAAGATTTTTGTCTACAGTTTTAATTTTTCCTCTGTTTCCTGTTCCTTTTGAGGGGATGAGTTGTCTTAAAAACAGGTTCATCTTCCCTTTAGGTAAATGTAGTATGTATGTTTGCCTACGCATTGTCATGAAGATATCACAACCCAGCTATATGACTGCTTCAGTGGTGCAGAAATGTAATTTTTCATAGAGTTTGACAAAGTTGGCAATCTATATTACTTCTTCCTTTTGAAGATACTCCTGTAGGGCCTCTGAAGCATTAAATTACTGCTGCTTTTGTATTACTAACATATAGTCTGAAAATTAATAAGTACAAGCCAGCCACACAAAATACTAGCAAAATGCCAGTTTCAACCTGGAAATTTAACCAAGGCTCTTATTTACTTAGGTTTTAGTACAATGAGAAAAAGTAATAAATACTGTGTTTTAAAAATAAAATAAATTAAGAGACCCTTTCTTCCTCTTCTGCAGCTTCGTATAGATAAATGTTCAACTTAGGTCACATAACTGCTACAAACAGTTTGCTGTGTAGGCCAAATGCTTTCTAATGCACTAAAATTAAGAAATAGTGTGCTTTGAAAATGATTTATGAGCGTGGTTAAACTGCCAGATTTACAAAGAAATAGTTCAGAACTTGGGAAGCCTCCTGAGTCAGGTCAAAAATGAATTTGACCATGATTTAAACTGCTACTTTTCTTACATGACATTTAATATGTGTACATTGGAGGGCCATATGTCTTTAATAAAATAGCATTAAGTTTTAAATATGATATGAATGCAGTCAGTTTCTAAATTCATAACCTTTTCCACAATTCCAAAATGTTAACCAATAAAGGAGCCATGCATGCAATAAAACATAAACTTTACAAAATAGATTTTTATTAAAACAGTTAGACAGTTGGCAGTTGGGTTCTAATGTAATAAATTGTTCAAGCCAATGTGGATTTATCAGTCATTGTTTACAATGAAAGCAATTTGGACCAGACAACTAATTAAAGCTGAAAACCAAAGAATTCTTACTATGTCCACTCCCTGAGTACTTGTTTGGCAAACTTTATAATTCCACATAGCTAACTAATTTTAATGGAAACATTTAGCAATAAATTGTTCCTCTAATATGCATAGATATCACATGGCTTCTAATTCTGAGAAGGACTGAAACAAGCAATGAGAAATTATAGAAAGATTCCATTATTAGTTGGTCGTTGCAAACTAATAATGCAAAATTCACATCAAAAGAACATCAGCATATGGAAGAATAATGGCCCAGCTAGTTCAGCTGCCAAGGTGATCTATCCTTGTATTATCCAAACTGTGTTCTGGGGAATCCTCTGGACACTTTCCAAAGGTTCTTCCATGATGGATTAGTCATGATGTATAAGCTTCCTGAAAAGGCAACTTGCCCACTGTTGCTGATTCTTCCCTGGAATATGAAGACCCCAGGGAATGTTGAGTGCACTTATAAGTTCAGTCTGAGTTCACAAATTAGAAAGGATGAAGACGTTGGTAGATGCATGCAACCTGCTTTTCCTTTACAAAAAGGAGAGATGGATGGGTGGGGGGGGGGGGTCAACCATTATTATCCAAAGGAGTATGCAGAGAGGAGAAATTGTTATTTTTTCATCAGTTGAGGCATTGTGCCCCCCCCCATTTGTTCACAAGTGGTATTGGAAGCAGTGTAGTAAAAACAACTATTTTCACCTCAGTGCTCTTTTTGATTATTAAAATGCCCCATCTCAATCTCCAGCTTATGAAGAGCACTGGCAGATACAGGACCTGAAAGCACAGTTATTCCATCATATCTCCTTTGATCCAGATATCAGTCCAGTTGAAATTGGTTTAAAACATTCCTCCAACCATCTGTTATCTCAAAAAGAAATCCTCAGTAGACATATCAATATACCCTGAACTAGGAATACGTAAATTCCAAGGAAAGACTACTATTACTAAAAAGGCAAGCCTTTTTAAGACTAACAGTATTTTCTGAAAGACAAATTAAGAACTAAACCTTCATTCAAAAACATACGTTCTGAAATTTGCTATGTGGGTTCTGCGTTCTGGCTGCATTTGGCTTCAGAACAGTTAAGATATCTTCCCGTGTCTTACTCAATTAATGGCTTCTAGGAAAACTCAATGAAAGGAGATAGTATGATAAATGATGATGTCAGGGAATAAAACATGGCAAAATAAGGCAAAGTCAGATAGCAGATTCCTTGAGTATATCTCCCTGATGAATATCAAATATTCACACATTCCACTGGGTTCCACTGAATTTGTAATTCTTGCAGAGTTGTAATCTTTCAGATCCAACCAGCTTCGTTCTCATGTCTACTGTCCAGTTGCCTGTGTTCTGACAGTAGTTTGCAAACATTTATTTATTACCCCAACAATGAATTGAGCAAAATAAGTAGGCCCGTGATCAATATTTTATTTAGCCTTAAGACTTCAGTGCCCATGATCCACTGCAACTGTGAATGAAAATCTATGTTTTAAAAAGCTCCACAATTGGTGGGAAATGAAGGTAGATGAATGACTTGGCATAGAAGCAAAATCTGCCACTATTCAAATGAGCAGCTGGAATCTCCATAGAAATCCATTCCTTGAAGTCAGGAAATCAGAACCCCACCACTGGGTTTTGAATATGCCTAGATAAATTATTTTCAGACGGCTTTCTGTCAAAGTGATATTTCAGCACTAAATCTTCGTGGTTCCAGAAGCTTGAATAAAAATCTAACTTGTAATATTGCTGGGCGTTATTTCAAAAGCAAAGCTTTGTTTTTCAGAATTATGGGTCCCCCAGACCATCCAGAAAATTATTAACAGCATGTAATCCCACTCAGTGTGAAAGTGACTTTAGTCTGTTAGCCAAATCTTTACATAATACAAATCATTCTACCTAAGAAAGCACAAATATGTTATTGTTCTCAACAGGCAATTTAATGCAGCTATAGAGAGGAGAATAAGAGAAAAGAAGATTACAAGCTAGTTGATCATGTTTTTATTTCTCTCTTAAATCTCTCTACATTTCTCTATGGTTATACTTGTTTAAAGATTGTATACAACTGTGCTGTCTACATGATTTGGAAAGCAAATCAGCCTAAATATGAAGTTTCAATGGGTGCACTTTTTAAAGGATTTTATACATTTATTGGAAATACACGTTTTCTCTGAGCAAAGCTGAACCTATAATTTTTGTAGCTTGTATTATTTTTTTGAGGGGTAGATTTAAAATTTTGCTCACTTATACTTGCTATCCTGGTGTGCCATTCTATTCACAAAAGGCCTATTAAAGTTAATTATTCTCTAGGCCCTTTTTCTATCAAAGGATAATATTGGAGTTAACAAAAAAGATGTATTTATTGGTTAGAAGAGGGGGGGAAAAACTACACACCATTCTGTGCAAATAATACATGGCTGCCTTCTGTAAATGAAGCTTCCTGACAGGTTGACGGGTCAGAAATCAGGTGTGTTGAGTCCTAAACTGAATGAACCTTTGATTTTAACAAAGCTTTTAAAACTCATTCTCTGATTGTTGAGACCTCCTAGATTAATTCTTTTTCCTGTGCTAGAAAATTTTGCTATTTTTGATTCACTTGGTCTCATTTTGCTTTGTGGAAAGAGGTCCTAAAATGATCCTCAATGAAATGGAAAGCATCTTTGAGGAGGGATTTTAAAGTCAGCAGTTAATAGAGTTCTTTGAAGAATTATGCTGGTATATTGGTAAATCAGTTATGGCCAAACTCACTCTTGGAATAGAGTGAAAGGGGTTCCCCAGACATGCCCTTGTGGTTATGCCCAAGCTTATAAAGTCTTTTCGTATCATTAAGAGACCAAGTCTTAATGATACAAAGGATCATAGGATTATTTCCTATATAAAAGGATATAGATGTGATCCTGTCTATGGTCGAAAGATAGTATCTAATGCAGTTTGAACTTCCTGGAAAAAGAGTTTCATGGATAAATCCATCAAGCGACAGATACAGTGAGCTGATCACATTGAATTCTACAGTCTCTCAGGACTGCATTGTTTAGGGCTTATTTGTTGCAGCAATTTGGATTAGTTCTTCCCAGTTTACAGGCTTGCTTGTAGGATGATCCCTAACGCAACTAATAATGTTGTGTTCCAATGTTTATAGGACATTAATGAAAAGCATTCATTTCAAAAGTGTTTTGTCAGTAAGTTGCTTTAAAATACTGACAGTGTTGGTAAAGAAGAAGGGAACAGCAGTATGACATCATGGAGGATGTTTCAGCCACACTCGATCATTTCCCCCGTTCTCTAGGTCAGCGGCCTCCCTTCTGTCTGCAGATACTTTTGCTTTCAGTTTTGTTTTCTCTCAGATAAGCAAAGCCATTCGCTCACTGGACTTGCATTTTGTGCTTCATTTTCCTTGTCTGAACCTGTTTTGAATTATCAGTTTCCTTCAAAAACTGATGATCATTTGGATACGGTATTCCAAATGGGACCAAGCTAGTGTAGTGCTGAAAAAAAGTGGATCTTTTTCTGGACCAGTAGCACCTAGCTGACTTTTACTAATCTGAAAAAGCTAAGCTAAGTCTTTGAACTGTGGTGCTGGAGAAGACTCTTGAGAGTCCCCTGGACTGCTAGGAGGTCAAACCAGTCAATCTTAAAGGAAATCAACCCTGATTGCTCATTGGAAGGATCGATAATGAAGCTCAAGCTCAGATGCTTTGGTCACCTAATGCGAAGAGAGGAGTCTTTGGAAAAGACCCTGATGCTGGGAAAGATTGAAGGCCAAAGGAGAAGAGTACAGCAGAGGATGAGATGGTTAGATAGCATCACTGAAGCAATGAGCATGAAACTGAGCAAACTCAGGGAGGCAGTGAAGGACAGGAAGGCCTGGCGCAATATGGTTCATGGGGTCACGAAGAGTCGGACACGACTTAACGACTGAACAACAACAACAAAGCTAAGTCAGTTCTGGCTAGCGCCAAACCTTTAGGCTAGACTGAAAAATCCTGGAAAGAAATTCCTTCTTTATTCCTCCTCTACTGTAACTCCAAAAACAAAAACAAAAACACCCCACTACAAAATGTATACATGAAGTCACCAGAAAGAAAGTTCAACTCAAAGGAGACTTTACCTTTGGGCAGTAAGGTTCTGCTGAAGTTGAACGTTTAAATTAGCCATTTTGAAGTTGCTTCACAATGATAATTCATGTTGGATAAAGATGCACCAAACTTGTATGAACACCATCACACACAGGAACAAGAAGGAAACCATCCTGAAGACCAAAGGAAAGCTAAAGTCTCCTTTTATATCCATACAGTTTTCTTGGTAACAGTATGGAAGTGAGGCATTCTGAAAAACAGCAGCGCAAACCATTTCACACTGTCGCTAGTGTGCTGTCATTTAGGATGTTTTCTGATTTCCTAGCATGCCCTAGTAATCTCCTCCCAAGTATTATCCAAGTCTGACCAAGCTTTGCTAAAGAGACAAGGTCAGACAGAGGCATCCATCTGCTCAGAAATGTAGGAAAGGAAGGGGTGGATATTTCTTGTGGAGAACTAGAAAATTGGAAGGATGGCGTCTAATATCTGCTGTTTTACTAGGTAGTCTGTTTTTCTAGGCTAGCTTCATTTTGTTTTTTATCACCTTTACAAAGAACTCGTGGTGTAGTGGAGAACCACCCAGCAATATGGAGCCACACAGATAGAAAATTACTATGTCTTGTGCCAGGCTCCCTCCTGCTCATGGTATGTAATCAGCTGCAAGCCATGGCCAGCACATTGTAAAGAGGAAGCAAGTAAAGAGGAAAAATTTAGCTTTTAAGCTTTTCTTCCACTTCAGAATTGGATGGAAGATGAACTGAGGAGGGAGGGAGGGAGGGAGGGAGGGAAGGCAGGCAGGCAGGCAGGCAGGCAGGCAGGCAGGCAGGCAGGCAGGTTTACAGCTGGTTACCTCTCAGCTGCAGGATCCCCTCTCTCTTGGTCACACACATGCAGCAGCAACTTTTTCCAGTGAAACCTTGTGCTGGCAATGCAGCAGAAGGGGAAAGTAGGAGAACCTGCAAAGAACCATGCTCTTTGCAGAAGCCATGGCTCTTTCATACCAGGGAACACATCAGCATGCTAAATCCGTTGGATACATGCAGATAATCCATACATAGTGATAGTTCTTGATCGCCAGATGAAGTAGATGGCAGTGTGGTGGTAGCCTGGTAGGGAAATGAGATCAGGGTGCCTGTTCATGATGTCTTCTCATCACAGAGTGTTATTCCTAGTGACAGTAACACTGCCAGTTCCCAGTACCAGCTGGTATTTTAAAAAAACCCACACAATTTCATTTTCAGGGCAATGGAGAAGCCAGATTTCAGACCAGGCTAATCGTTTTTTCTGAGAATTAGATTATAAGGTGTTCCAACATGGAACACCAGGGCCAGATTTGAAAATATGGCAACCAAAGCTGTTCCCCTCAATCTTTCTATTAAAACTAAGTTTGTAACAATGACAATAACAGATGAAAAGACCAAGATCCTAAGGGAGACTGACCTTGAGCTCCCGCTGAAATCTCTTCTTGGCCCAATGTAGTTCACTCAGAAGTAGATGCTGATAAAGTATCCTTCTCAAGGTAGAACCAGGGAAGTGTGAAATAATATCTGAAGGAATTGTTTGGCAGGGTGAAGGTTCTGGTTCTCACATTTCATACCTCTTTCAATGTTAGGAGAAGACAGGTCTTCATTTGCTGCTCTAAAAATGAATGAGGCAAGCATGGAATAGCAAAGTTGGCTGTTCCTGGTAAGCGTCCATAGGCCCTTACTTATTTCTAACTTCTAGGAAAATGATACATATCAGAGGTATGGAGCAAACGACTTGAACTGCTAAGGGAAGGTCATGTTTAGATGCCACACCAGAACCAATAGTTCACCTTAATAAAATAAATCTACAACTGTATGCTAACCAGTGAGGAGGGTTGCTGAGACAATGAAAGAAGGTAAAACCAGCTATTTGGGCCAAAGAGAAAAAGCCAGCAGTTTGCTCAGGTAGTGGGGAGAGGTAGCAACATCTGGCCCAAGACTAAAAGAGCATGGCACATGACCATGCTAAAGTCTGCCAGGACCAATGGTTTTGCAGTCACATTCAACATAATTTATAAACTAAGGCTGGCCAGTTGGGCAAATATACAATTTCTGATTTTCCTAGTATTATTTTTACTTTAAAATATATGACAACCTTTCTATAGTGAAATAATTCTTCTTGCCATGTATGTATGTTCAGCCTCAGGAAAACACATTAATTCCTTTTTTCCCCTGTAACCCTGATTGGGCTCTGATTTAGGTGAGTTTAAAGAATGAAAATGGGCATTGTTAAACAATTCCTTTTTAAAAAAAAATTGGCAAGTGGTCTGGTTGGTTATTCTTTAACCTGTCAGGAATGTCAAAGCTGTTGTAACTTTAACCTTAGTGATGAGAGAGGCAGAGAGAAAGGTTAATTTTATGTTTCAGGATTGCAGTAATTCATCTTAGGGCTGTGCAGAAGGTCCAAATAGAACATGCATTATAAAGTGCCCCTCCTTGAAGCCTTGAGGTAGCCATATCCTCTAGAAGGTGGTCCTTCAGGCCTTCTCTACTACTGGTTTAGATATTTTTGATATCTATCCGAAGGGGTTCCATAAAACCTCTGCATCCAGGTATAAAATGTCTTGCTGAAGACCATTACTATTTATGGTTTGGTGTTGGAAGAGGACCTTCATTTTCCATCAATACTTTCTAAAGAAGATTTTAAAACTTAATGAAATTAAAGTAGGAATCTTTGTCAACTTCATACTAATTTCTTGTGAAACAAGGAAGATGTTCTTTTAAAAGCCACCTTAATCCCATTGTGTGGTCTCCACTGCTAAGAAAGATCTTGCAGGAAAAATCAATGACATGTTACCTTTCAATGTAATGTTGCATTTTAGGAAGGTAAAAGATCTGTTAACATCTTTTGCACTTATATTCTGCAAATTTGTGTATTTATGTATGTGTATATAAGGAAAACTATTGAGGGACAGAAGGTGAAAATTAATATTCATAAAGCATATTGAACCAGATTAAAATTTACTTAGTTTAATGACCACATGAAGAGCCTGTATGATCAGATATTACAAAGAGGCATAAAAGAAGTCTCTTAATGTCTCTCCATTTGAATTTGCCTCAGATTTGTGGAGTAACTGCTCATCCCATTTCTGCCATATTAGCATATTTTCATTATAATATTGAAGACTTTTTCCAGGTCAACTAGTTTATCTTATTAAGATTTTTATTTCCCTATCTTGAATCCCTAATACAAATATTTACAACAGTTGTTTCAAACCTTTCTTGCTTTTTAAATCTGCAATACAAAAGGTGGGGAAAGCAGGGAAGAAGACCAATAAAAAGTATAGCTTTTTGTATCATATTATGCAAGTATGTGCAAAAGAGAGTTTCAGGGATAAAAGCGCACTCATTTTTAAGTTGTAGCTGAGACAGACTCTAAGGCAGTTGAGCTGCAAACCAACAATGGTTCCCTCATTTTAAACAATCAAATAAATCAAGGGCCAACCTGAACATTGGGGGTTGTATTAGACATAGATTGCAGGAATCCAGATGACCACTAGATGACTGCAAAAAGATAAATATTTTAAATCCTTTATTCTCTGCTGCCATCTAGCAGAACGTTTGGATTTTTCCAGCCCAGAACTGGTACTCTTATGCAACTATATCTATAAAGAGCAGATATAATTGATGGACAGCTAAATATCCTCCCTCCCTCCCTCCCTCCCTCCGTCCCTCCTTCCACCCTCTTTCTTTCCCTCCCTCCCTCCCTCCCTCCCAACTTTGCATTATCTCACCTTTCTCCAAACCAATTAGATTCTGTAACCAAATTGGGGCAATAAAGAGTAAACAGGGGTTCATGTCTTCTCACATACATGTTAGTCCTGATATTATTATACCCTCCCTTCTTTCCTTTTGTAAGAACTGGGCCAGTGGCTCCAGTTTACTCTAAGCAACAGCATTTCATAATGTAAGGCGTTCTTCTTCTGCCTTTCAATACTTTTCAAACATGTTAGAAATGGTGTGGAATCATACCATTTCATTGAAGTGGGAATATGCTAACTGATCCTTTCCAACAGTGTGATTTTATGACAGCTGCAATTTACTACAATAAGTCAGACTGAGCTATTCTTAGGATAAGAAACCACATGAAGATAACTTCTGACTGTAACTAAAGTTGGCAGGGGAATCTGGAGAAATTAACCATGCCATTTGGATAATCAAAATGCACTTACTTTGCCCAAATAAATAATCTGTCTATCTATCTATCTGTAAAATTATTATAATTAGGAATAATTCCTCCCTTACAGCACATAAAATAAAACAGAAATCTGTGTGTATTCATATTAGCATATCTCAGAAGTAGTCATTCTTTTTTTTTTTCAGAAAGCAAAATAAGAAATACTGGTTCACTTTGAATCTCTTCTTTTGACATAGCGGTTATTCTGCTAAAAGAATTCCAAGGACTTGAAGGCTTTTTCCCCTTCACATGTTGTATTGCTTTTGAACAAAATCTGAAATGTAATCTATTAGAGGACATGTGGTAGAAAATTCTTACTGTTTTCATCAGCCAGAGAAACAACTTTCCATTTCTTTATGTAGCTATTGATATATATGATTTCAGTAGGAACTTTTCTTGGATGTCTTGCTTGGGACACATTCCTTAGAGAAAGGGTAGCAAATTTTAGGCTTGCAGAAGCTCTTTTTTGTGGCCATCCATCACCCACCTGAGTAGCCCAAGACCTTTCTGGCTTAATTATCTCTGGATTAAGTACAAGCCTTGTACTTGTATGATGGCTGATCATGACAATGGCTGATATCCATGCTAGAGAATGAGCAGAAGATTGCAGATCAACTGCCAGTGATTGGGGGTAGATTTCCAGTTTGACAAATAGTTCTACTGGTTTTTTTAAAATTAAAAATTCATTTAAAAGGTTCACCTAGTCAAACCTAGAGCTAAATGGTGTTTCATTCTTTCTCTAAACTGTACACGCTAAGTAGGTGTTTTTTAACTGTTTAAAAAGATTGAAATCTTTTGTTGAATGGAGGCAAGCTTCTTCCTTGAAGCTTCATTGGAATAGTCAAAGGACTTAAAATGTTTTATCTTGAGAAATTGGCAGCAGAAATGAATGTTATTGTAGGGAATATTTGGGCCAGATTTTAGGCAGATGGGTTGATGAGCTTTGGGCAAAGGGAAGGGGTGATGCCAAGAAATGTCCTTTCTCAGTATGGTGGACTGATTCCTGATGGTTGGGAGAAGTTGAAGAGAACGATGCACTTATTTTTATTTAAAAACAGAAGGGGAGGAGACCAAGTGATTGAAAGAAAGATTTCCTCCTAAGTTCTTTACTTCCAGTTCTCAAGATTATTTCATTGGATCAAAGATGACAAGCTACACACAAGGGTCACTCTGATTTGAGGATATACATGTCAATCAAGAATCTAGTTTTCTACTCCCTTCCTTTTCCATCAAGGCATTTTAAAGGGGCAAGCATCAAAAAGCTGGGCAGGGAGAGGTCTTTCTTTTTGGAGCATGACAGAGTTGGAAAACAGAAATGGAAAGTATTTTGAATTGGAGGTAGGGCAAATTAGAACCATCTATTCTATCATCTTGTTAAAAGCTATCCTGAATTCCCCTGGTTTGCTGTCAGGATGTAATGGTATGTGGGAATGACCTTGGGAGACCGGAGGGAGAACTGCAGACTGGACAAATGGCAGCCGCAGACAAATGGCATGTAAAAGATGTCTCAGCCCACCAAAGAAGGGAGGGCGTGGGAACCATTTCAGAAGGGAGCGTCCCTAGTATTCAAGAGAGTAAAAGGAAAGGAGGGGAGAAATACTTTCAGTCTTGCAAGATTCTGTTAATGTAACCTTGCAATAAAGACAAAGCTAGTACTCCTCGAAGGGCTGTGTTACCCCTGCAAGGTAGTCCAGACAAGAAGCACAAACCTTGAGTACCAACCCAGTATTTTTAAATCTTTGCATTCTCCAAAGGAATATTGGGGAATTGACATTCTACCAGCTATACTTCAAAAGTTAGTTCAGATTGATACAGAGTAGAAACCCTGACTTGCAGAACCTCAAGGTGGCCAATGACATATGAAACCCAAACAATCTAAGTTAAGGGTGACTCTGAGTCACTGAACAGCCAGTAAACTTAGTAGCCATCTTTAATCCACACTTGGAAAAAGAAGTGTGTGTGTGTGTGTGTGTATACATGTGCACAGGGCCTTATGAAACATTTACCTTGTCCTCAGCTTTTTGACAGGCATACTTTCTTATGCTTGTATGTGGGGTGTTTTCTTCAGTTATAACTCCAAGTATTTTTCAACTACAGGTAGTCCCCAGTTTAAGAACAAGTTCTGTTCCAAGGTCTCCCCTTAAGTCGAATTTGCACGTAAGCCAGAACAGTATTATTGTACAATACTGTATAAGTAGTATTGTGTAATGAACTCAAAGTATTGTGTATTTAACTCAAATCATTGTATATTTAACTCGAATTTTGCTACAATAGTCTCCCTTCTTAACTATGGGTCATCTGTAACCCGAGTGTTCTTTCTCCGTGGACTTCATAAACTTAGACTGGAAACCCAAATTCTCAAGGAACATATTAACAGATGGTATTAACAGAATAACATCTTATTAACAGAAAAGATCACAGAAATACTATTTAAGCTTTAGGTCATCTTAACATTAACAAGAGTCAAGCACAAGAACGCTATTTGCAAGTCACCTTGGATTTGCAAAGCAGAGCTGTGTTTTTCCCATAAATTATATTGAAGAGTCTACTCTGAACAAATTGTAAAAATCAAAAGGTGTTGTGATGGCTGGTTGTTACAACAGTAATGAATAACTAGCTAATTCAGGACAAAACACGTTGTTCCATCTAACCTAAATTATGCATAATGCCAGACTATGCATTTGAGAGAAAACAGTTCACTGCATTAAGCAGTCATACATTATAAAGAAAGCTAGAGTAACATGGAGGCTGAGAATTGTTAGCTGGGAAGCCCTTGGTTCAAATCTTACCTCTGACATTATTAGGAAGCATGAAAGGTCACTTTTCTGTGTTCACTACAAGTTTTGTTTGACTGCAATGCGCATGGTCCCTAGCTAATAAGGAGATGGCTGGATGGTTCTTTCTTTCATTCAGAGAACACATACACCCAATATCGAGACCCTCTGAATTATTAGCTTGTGCTAAGTAGCTTTTAATGACCTTTTCATGATCCATTGTTGAAGTGACAACAATTCCATTTGCTTCTGGTGTTGTCATTCTTCCTTTGGGGGCCGAGTTTCTCCTTTACAGCAGATGCCTTCCACCTTTGTAAAGAGGTATAAGGCAGAAATATGAAACCCTGCAGGAGGAGAATGAAATTAACACTAGCCTTGCAAAGTAACTTTACAGTTTATTTTCCATAAATCAAATATTTAGTGTTGCAGTTAACATCTATATTATTAGAAGAGAGAGCACGGGGAGTAAATGGCCATTCTTACAGGATCCTTTGAAGAGTTAAATTTTAATTCTATATTTAAGGTAATTGAGGAGGCCAGATTCTGTCTCAGGAGGGAAGCCATAAAGCTCCTTTCTCAATTAAAATCCAACTGCCGTTGGCTGCTGAATAAGCCGAATGCCATCCAGGCTAAGAGACTATTCTCAGTGGCCATGAGTTGGCAGATATTTGGCCATTTGGTCGCTTTCTGGAGTTACATCAGACTCAAATCGGCCAGAGTGGGAATTTTCATACCTGATTTAGTAAACCCCTAGTTAAGGGTTTGACTTGATTTCAATTATCAAGTCTCTAGATCCCCAGTTTTAATACTTGGCCCTAAAAGTAATTTGGAGCTGAAATACATTTGTTAACCTCTTTGCCCCAAGACATTAGTAGAATATAAACACAGAAGTTTAACAGGATATGTTATTTATGCATGTACAATTCTCTGGAAAGACTGCTTGCCAATTCAAATTTTCTCTAAAAAATGAAATATAGAAATGCTTTCTCTCGCTGAAGCATTTCCAGCTTGAGAATAAGGTGGAAATAAAATCCTTATTCAGGAAATAATTATGTATTTTGCAACCAGAAAAAATGGGCATCAAAACATAAATTACTCTTTCCAGTGTGTTCACAAGACATGTGAATTAATCCACAAATGTAATTTATAGCACATGTGTGTATAAAATGCATACAAATGTGTGTGTGTATAGACACTCTCTCATGCACACAGAATCCATTTTAAAAATTGATTTTTATTAGAACCCATATAAATGTTCCAGTTTTTGACAGGAGGAATAATTATTCCATAGGTATGAAATACCCACCGCATATCACTCAGTCTTTACTGTCTGAATGGGGGACAGTTACTACTGTAGGATAGAAGGCAAGGATTATAATGAAAAACTGAATCTAAGAGAGGGGAAGTCAAGCTGCAATATCATAGAATCATAGAAGGGGTCCTAAGTAGGGGACCTAAGAGGTCGTCATATCCAACCCTCTGCTCCCTGCAGGAGTCACAACACCATCCCTGATAGATGATTATTCAGCCTCTGTTTGAAAACCTTCAGTTTTCAATATATACAGATATATGTATACATACATGTCTTTATTGCAATATCGGTCTATCACCTATCTGTCTGTCTGTCTGTCTCATACACCATATTGGTTGTTATTCTCAGAGAGGTCTTTCTCAAACACAACAATTAAATCTGGAATTAATTAAAAAGAAATCCCACATCATTTTGGTTGCTATTCCCAGATGAAACATGGAATTCAGAGCTCAGCCACCCCAAAATTATGTGTCTTCAGGGACTCTGTGATTTAACAAAAAACTGATCCCCATATGCCTGTTCATCCCTTGATTACTCTGCACTTGATTATATATAAGACAATATATGAAAAATTTCCAGCAAAAACTTACTAAAAATACAGTAGCAGTGATTTGATTTAGGTAGGTAACTCAGTCCAAGTCATCACCTCTCTCCAGCTTTGAATGAGGAATAGAGGAAACAAGGTTTTCTGTGAATTCTCAAACATCAAAGGCAATAAAGATGAACAGAAATATAATTTTTAATAACCTTTGCCAGCTTGCTGTCCCCCAGATGGCTTTGACTAGGACTCAAAGAATTCCTGGCCCGCTCCGCCAAAGTGGCCAATAGACTGTGGTTTGCTTGATAATATGGGGTGGAAAAATTGTTCATAATGGAATATCCTGACCTCATTCCAACCTCAGATCTGGACAATCTATGGAATCCTCAAGACTATCCAGGAATGATTGTAAATCACCTTTCTAAGTTCCTCCACATGGCAACATAAAAAATATGGATTCTGCAGATCAACTTAACTCTTATTTATTCCATCCTGGTGTAGCAGTTATAGGCTGAGCTGGAGCCCTGTCGTACTGCATTTGCACAAATCTGTTACCTGTTTAGACTGAGATCCTGGCTTCAAACGTTATAGTATGAATTATATGGCTAAAATTATAAGCAGCTGAATGTGACATGTACATGTACTATTTAAGTAGATTTGAGAGGAAGCCATGCTTTGCTATAACTCCCTGTTGGAATATATAGTCCAAAGTAAAACTAGATTTCACCTCTGTATAGGTCATGAAATTAGCTTCAAAATGGCTTCAGAAAGATACATTTTTATATTAACTTTTATTATATTTGAAGCAAATGCTTTTTGTATGAAAAATTAATAGTTTCACTCAAGATCAAAGTTTATTCATTGAAAGACACAAAGAACACATTGTGTGATTCCTAAAGCACCATACTCTATATACTGTGCAGTCAGTATTTTTTGAGGAGAGGAAAAAAACCTAAAGCTTCAGATAATTTAGACCATAAATATTGCCTCATGTTCCTGGGTCTTGTCCCGCATCAAAGGAAAATACCATTATGCAAGAAGCAGTTAAAGTGCAAACTTTAATAAATATATCTTCACTTCTGTATAAGCAAGCTTTCTGGTACATTACCAGCATCTTCCATTTATTTTCAGTTTTGTATAATTTATTTTGTGTGGTTCCTCTGTTGGGCTCTAGCCATCTAAAATAAATGTTACAATAATGAATTTTATTTAAATGTAGTATTTCAAAGAAATCCTCTCTTAATATCCAGCTTGAAGGCTTCTTTCCAAGAATTCATGTTGGGAAAATCATGGTTTCACAGGATGAACAAATATGTGCTTGAATTGCAGGTCTATAGTATAAACCATGAGGGTTAAAGCATAATTCTGGAGTATTTATATTTCTTAAGATGGCTCTGACTATTCATTACAGTTGTAGTTTTCAAACCTGTATCTAGAGAAGTCTATGAAGAGCAACCTAATTTGTTTGGCATGATTCTGTATGCTGGGTCAGATAAGTTGGTCATTCCCTGAGATGCTTGTCTGGGTCTCAGTGTCTAGGCCTGTGTGGTCCTGCAGATGAAGTTTCAGGAAAAGATTCTAAATACTATATTGTAAATGAATCATAGAACTATAGAAAAACTCAAAGGTTCTTTAGTTCAACTTCTTGCCAAAGGCGGAGTTAGCACTACTGCTTAAAATGAACGAATGAATGAATCAATCAACCAATATATACCAACCTTCTGAAGTATTTTTTTCTACCAGTGAACAGCTGAGAGTTTTCCAGTGTTTATCCTAAGTTTCCATTTTGGATTTAAACCCATTGATTAGGATATTTTTAGAATGAAAACAAATTTGCTCCATTTGAAAATAATTACTATCAATGTGCCTACTTGTCTCATAATTGAACTTGGTTTCCACCTATCTCACTATCTTTGGCCTTCTCTTTGGGATATTGCAGTTTGTCAGATCTTTTCATTTATTTATTTATTTTATTTTATTTTATT
Organism: Python bivittatus; assembly: GCF_059951505.1. Taxonomy (NCBI): domain Eukaryota; kingdom Metazoa; phylum Chordata; class Lepidosauria; order Squamata; family Pythonidae; genus Python; species Python bivittatus. Next base: position 2,935,012 of record NW_028277033.1, read on the forward strand.
TTACATGTTTATTTTATTTTTTTCCCATGTTTATAGCATCAGCCACTGAAGTTTCATGGCAGCTTACTATGCAAAACAAAGCTAGAATCAAAATTACTAAGATAAGTATTAAAATTAAACTACAACTATCAGCAATAAAAAAACTGTTTAAATGGATTTTAAAGCAAGGAAGTCAGTTTTCTCTGTTTGATAGGGCACATATTCCAGAGACTAGGGATAGCTATCAAGAAGGATTGACCCTCAATTGCTCTTATATGAATCAATGACACTTTCCAGAAGACCTCCTTAAGCAATTGTCATATGGAAAAAAGGAGCCTTTTTCTTAGGTAACCCAGATCTAAACCTCATAGGACTTTAATGGTCATTTTACCAAGTGACAGCCAATGAAATATTTTCAGCATTTGACTGAGCACAGACAAAACGTGATCTCCGCGTCCTTCAGAGACCAATCTGAATTCTGTATTACTTGCACTAGTCAGTCTGGGAAGTACTAGCTCTCGCACCATTTTTTAAAAATAATTTTCTTCTAAAGAAGGACACAGTTATTCTATCAGCTTAAGCCATTAAAAGACACTTCTGGCTATTGCTTCAGTCAGGGAAACCAGAGAGAGTTCTAGCCTCAGAAGGACTTCCAAGCTGTGTAACTTTTCTTTAGAGGTGAATTCAGAGCAGGAAAAACTTTTCCGTTGCTGCAATTGTATCACCATCAACACAATCTTCTGGTGGCATGCAACTCCCAGCTTCTCATCTGCAGCCTTCAGAACCTCCTGGAGTGTGCAGATGCAGCAATTTCGGGTCTGTTACTATAATTTGTTTTGTGGGTTTAACGCACCAATTTTGTCTCCGCAGCTTTGAAAATAGAAAAGTCAGGCCCCAAAATTTTGGCCTTGCCTATTCCAATCATCACAAGATATATCTGTGGCCTTTGTGGTTCCCAAGTAGAGCAGAAAAAGAAAGGGTAGTCTACAGGCTAAAAAAGACTGTTTGTGCCTTCATCTTCTCTGCATCCAACCCATTGCTGTCTGCAGGCAAGCAGTCAGGTCAGACATGACCTGAAGATGTTTCAAAAAATAGATTTGGGTCTCATCAACATATTGATTGAACCAGATTTCAGGCTTCTTGTGATCTTCTGGATAAGAGTGACTATTTACAAACAAATGACTCCAGGAAAACCATCTGAAATCCATCTGGGAGATAGGAATAGAACTTTACAAAGCACTGCCTCCTATTCCCAAATTTCTCAGGAAATCCAGAAAGACAACATGGTTGATTATACTGAAAACTGCTAAAACATGAGGTTAAGTTTTAACTGTATCACATGCTTTCTTCTCTCCTACCACAAAGGCTATTGCTCCACTTAACGTTAGTTTGATGGAATGTCCAGTTTTGAAAACTGTAACTCAGGGTTCCTCAATCTTGACAACTTTAAGCTGTGTGAACTTCAACTCCCAGAATTCCCCAGCTGGCTGGGGAATTCTGGGAGTTGAAGTCCACACAGCTTAAAGTTGCCAAGGTTGAGGAACCCTGCTGTAACTGGTACTCTGCCTCCACATGCCAGTTTTCAACAGTGCTTCTAACTGGATGAAAGCTAGAATTTGGTGTTCCGTGCTACCTTTACCTTTGACTAAATATTGTGACACAACATGGCTGAAGGAAAATAATTTGTTGGGGAGGCATTAATGGACTCTTTGGGGATATATCACTGTGTAACTGTTCCTGATCCTTAGACTGTGGTTTGGAGAATCAGGTGAGAGGATGTCTGGCTCCAAAAAGGAACCCTTGGGTTCTTCCTTTTTAGGAGGTAAGGTAAGCCAACAGCTCAGTCTTCTGCTCTCTTTCTATGCCTCGTTGAATAAGAGTACCTGTAATGAATCCAAACACTGGGGACTATGGGCAGGTTAGCAGAGAATTCAGCTGTAAGATTTTTGGTTGGTTGATTTAGATGGATCTAACATTGGCTGTATTATATATGGAACAGGTGTTTATCCTTAAAGGTCTAACATTTCTTATGAGTACAAAAGACAATCAGCAACCATTCCACCATGGATTTCTGCATAATATGGCAGGGAGTGAAATTCTTACCCATATTATGCAAACTTTCTGAATGTGTGCGGGTGTAACGGCTTTCTGGAAAGCTGTGTTATTGTTTTGGCCCCAAATTGTTGACATTAACACAAGGCCAATTTACCAAAGTTTGACATGTTTGCACAACTGCATATAATTTAAACCAAAAACTTGACTTTCAAATGAACTTTCCTGTTCTTGCTGCTTTTTTCAGTTTTCACTTCCATATTTATAACGATTGAACCCCGAAAAAGCTCATTACTATTTTAAATCACTTGCTTGAAGAAGCTTCCAATCAGCTAGATAATGAGTGTAATTTCAAAGCTTTAGTTAAGACTTCCTAACAGGTTATATCCATCAAAAACTGATTTGACTTTCATGCCAGATGTAACACTTTGTCTAAGAAATAGCAATCTTCAAATTAACGCCAAGGAAAAGCAATTCTACGATGCCACTATTCCCCTGTTAAGTTTATTTTAGAAAGCTTAATAAATGGAATTTAAATCATGGTGGCATCATTTCTGTGCAGCATTGATTGATTGTAAAAATAACTCTAATAAATCCTAACCATACCTTGTAAGTAGGAACAGTCATTATGACAGACTGCAATCATATTTTGAGTTCCAAATACAGAGGATTATTAATTATTTTAAAGTGGAGAAAAGCCAGAGCTGTCTCATAAATTTAAAACTAATTTACATTGGGAAACAGGTTAAAGTCCCTGCCCTGCCTGCACTGTTGACCGAAGTCTATCCAGAATGCTACGGGGGAAAAAAAAAAACATTCTTCAGATGCAGTGTGGAAGTTCTAGTTTCCCACTTGCTGACCAGGGGCAATATTTTTTTCATCCAAATAATATTGGTAGAATAATAGCTTTATTACTTTCATTACAGAGCAATTTACTAGGTGTCAACTCAGAAATATGGATACATCGTGTTAACTGCTTCTGGATGGGGTAGGAGAGTCATGCAAACTCCCTAACCAACCCAAATCATCTGCTTAAGTAGACAAGAGCCAGTTGGCCTGAAGTTTGGGAATAAATTAACTCACTATTCAACTAATGCTTCCATGTTGCACAGACTACTTACCAGGGAGTTACTCCCAACTCTGCCTCTTCTGTAGTTTACAGTTCTCACTGTCATTATCACAGAGTGAAAAGGGGACAGTTCATCCCTGAGTTTGTCTGTGGTGAAGTGACAGCTTCCCACCCTCCTTTGGGGTAGGTGGAAGGACTAAAAAATTAATCTTCAGCCATCCTGTGGTGCCCTTGGAGCTAATGGCTGGGTCTTCCATGTTGTGTAATCCCAGTGAATGAGTTCTAGGTAAGTGAGTATAGATTGTAGCCCATTGAGTTTGATGGATCTTCTTTGCAGTTGAATAAAGGTAGGGTTTCAACTTTAATTGGAAAGAATTCCTGCTTTCTTTGGTGTGCTTAGAGTCTTTTCTTCCACTGTCCCCTCTTTAGGAGGCCTACTGCTCACTCAAGAGTCCAGGTTATCACTGTTGGTAGGGGCTGAATTTTTCTCATGTAAAATAAAACAAAAATAAGCAAAGCTTTTCTGTCCATACATCGATGTCAAAGAGTATGATTGATCTCTGCTTCTGTGATCCATGAGAGATGATGCAATAATAAATTGGCTTGTTTTTAAGACTCTGGTATTTGCTGCAAAAGATTAACACGGCTACCCCTCTGGAAATTGTACTTTGTGAATGTCTCAGTTTCTGTGATCAAAACATCAACAACTCTTTTTAATCAGAATAAATCCAAGAAGGACAAAGGTTAAGAATACAAGGCTCTGCTTTTCAGCCCTGCAGAAAAGAGTGTAACCAAAAGCAATTTAACAGTCGTTTTTATATGGACATACAGTTTGTCAGTGTTGCAAGCATACTCCTCATTCTAGATTGACATTGTGTCCAGCTTTCCTTTTATGAATATTTGCTAGTATCCTGCCTGTGTTAAATTCTTCTGTGAGACTTGGCTTTGATGAGATTGTCCAAAATAATTCCCTCCCTAGAGTTCTAGCTTCACTTTCTGAAACTCATGTCTAAAATCCTGGAGTGCTGTGTGTCTCTATAGGCAAATTCTGCCAATCAATCTCCTGATGATTTTGCTTTCATATGTTAATGATGGAGACTCAGTTAAAATGTTTGCAGTGAGATCTGGGAAGTTAATCTCACCCTGTTCATGACTGCATAATTTTTTTCTTCTGTCTTAATTGGTATAGACACAGAGATAAAGAGTAGATTGAAATTGGGATCCTGCACATAGGCTGCTTTTAGGAAAAGGAAATGTTCTGGCATATCTAATCATAAATCTTCCAAGTAATGTGTACTTTTACCTTAGTTTTCCTTCTGTCTTTTAAACTTAGAGCACTAGTTCCCATTTTCAGATGAAAGACAGGAACTCAAAACAGAAACTTAAGGAAGCTCATAGCTCCTTTCTGTCCAGATTTCACCAACCAATGTTAATTTCTACCAGTAATGGTCACATTACTTTGCCATTACTTCCCATATCAGCTATACAGTGATTCAGCAACCACAGAAGTACCAGTTATGTTCCACCACTGCTTGAATCTGGCTCTGAAATGGCATCATCTTCATATTTGGAGAAGTCTTAATCTCCAGGACCTTTGTACCTGAGTCAGCATGCTCTGAGAGAAATCTCTGGATACTCAAAAGGAGAAATGGTTTGAAATTGCCTTCTTCTGAGACTTTTCAACCTTGCTTACACCCCTTTGAATTTCCTGGGAGTCTCATAATGAAGTACTAAACAGACCCTATTTAGCATCCAAACCTACATAACGTCACTCAGGTGTTCCTACCTGCTGAGGCACTCTTGTAGGCAGACTCTAAATGGAGCTCTGCTTCAAAGGCAGATTTTCAATTTTGTTGAAAAATATTCTTGACCTGACTATATCAGGATCAGATCCGCTACTTCATCAATGAAGAAGGGAAGTTGCATGGCTAGCTATAAAATCATTCAGCTGTTGACTGAAGGTTGCTCTTGCAACAGTGCACATTAGTTGGAATCTATTACTTCTGTCTTGGACAGCTTCTGTATATCACTTGTAAGAAAAGGAATTAAAGTCTCACAACTCCGGTGTAGATGATAATGATGATTTGCATGCCACTGAATCTTTCAGACTCCTGGCAGCTTACAAAAAGATAAAATATATATTAAAAAATCCACAGAAAAGAAAAAAATTACAATAAAACATCCATGGATAGAAAAATAAATATGTGAGGAAATAGATTTAAGCCAAAACCTCAAAACAATTCATAGAATCCAAACCAACACAATAATAGTAACAGCTTCCAGAAGCTTCCAGAAGGCCATTACTGAAGGGTCCAGTCTAACATCTCAAAGAAGGCTGTTCCTAGGCACAGGCCCCATGAGAGCAATTCTAGCCTCAGCCTCACAAAGATGAGCCATCATCTCAGGTTCTCCTGAGGGATTCTTCTTGGGTAGTATAGGTGGAGATGGTCAAGGGGCCCTTACATCATGATTTCTAAAAAAGATATTATTCCAAGGCATGGAAGTGAAAGCAGGTACAATGGGGTGTATGCTCATCTTTCATTTGGTCCCTGGGAAAAAATAAATTGAAGTCACAGATTCTGCCACCTCAAGCCCTATTGACCGTAAACACTTCCCCATTTTCATGGAAATCAACAGAATGGATAGTTATTCCTCTGATTCCTCTGCGGAGAAGTTGGTATTGTTGGGGAATTCAATTTGCCAAGTCTCCTATCCAGCAAAAGTTCATGACTGAATTCCCTGCAGGTAATTATGGTTATACAAAGAAAAGGAACCACAGCCTCAACTTGGCTTAAGTAACTTTTCCCCTTGGTATGATAATGTAGTTCTGCCACAACAGGAGATCTAGTGAAAGATGTTCCAAATCTCAAACTGCAAATGATGTTGGGGATAAGGATGAAGCCCTAATTTGCACAAACTGTTTCCTACTTTCAATATTAAGCCACTCAGATAATCTGGGTGGGAGGATTCGTATGTGCAAGCATTCCTGCTTTGAACTGACCAGAATTATCCAGTGGCTTCATGCCTAAGCTAGAAATTCTACCAAACCCAATGATAGCTATGGTACCATACACCATCTTCTCAAGACCAGGATGAAAAGATCAGTAAATTCGTTTGTAGTTGACATGCGGGAAGTTCAGGCTTCCCTCAAATCTCAAACGTAGAATACTGGCTTTTGAAAATTAAGCAATTTGTTTTGCTGTGCTCTTTATCTTGGTGGATGCAGTTGAAAAATAAACTTTTTAAAAAAATTTTGCAGCTCTACAGCTGCATGTACATCTACATGCATGGCTGCATTAGTAAAGGTATCTGTGTTTGAAAAAAATAGTATGTTACTCAAACCCTTTCACAAATTATTTGCCCCTTTGCTGAACATACTGATAAGAAACCAGGCAGTTCATTAAATCTTCTGCAATGCCTAACAGAGGCTTTAGAAGCAGAAAGACTTAAGATAACCAAAATGAAAAAGAGGTCATGGGAAGGAAGGACCAGCCTGAAGTACTAGATTGAGTAAATAATCTTTTGCTACTGTTCCCAATCTGAAGTATTCTTTGGCAGTGTGCAAAGAACAAGGTCACCACCATACTAAGATGGTTAGTTTTAGCCTTGGCTTAGCATGTTGGAAGAATTCAGGCCTTTGGTGGAGTTCACTGTCATATGCAAGGGACTGGCAGAGCTTCTTGTCTGAACACAGGTCATGTGGCACGTATATATTCTATATTCTATTTTTACTGTATTTTATATTGTTTTATCGTGTTTTAATATTTATTGCTGTTTTATTGTGAACCGCCCACAGTCACTTTTTTGTGAGATGGGCGGTATCTAAATTTGAAATATAAATAAATAAATAAATGAAATATAGAAGAACAGCTCTGTGAGTTCAGTTCAGGCTAACCTAAGTATAGGGCTGCCCTGTATGTGTGTCGGCAAATTAGCAAAATTCAGGTAAAAATCGGGCTCTAGGAATCTAGAGCTTATTTCCAAATGGGAAAGGAAATTGATCCTGACCTGCATCACTTTACCGTGCACCATCCGAGCCAAAAGGAGAGTGCCTTGGCTAATGAGATGCACGGCAAAAAACAGAAGCGTCTGCAGGCGGTCAAAAAAGTCAAGATGGCAGAGGCAACTCTGTGAGAAAAGCCCCATCCCTCTTGCACGGGCATCATAACACAGGTCTCCAACCAGACAGTTTTAAAACAAAGGATTAGGGCTCTACAGGTCTTGAACGGAGTGCTTCCCTTCCACAGGGGTTCAAGGAAAACTCCCCTTGGAAGCAACTTTGTGAAGTAATGGAGTCCCGTCTCTTCTAAGAGCCAAGAGAAGCATTTGCATCTTTGCAGCTTCCTCTGTCACTTTACTCAGCCTCCTTCAGCTTTTGCAAGTACTCCAGAGCGGCTGCTTACAGTCATCTTCCACTCACCAAAGCCAGAAGATGTTCCTACATAATTTCTGCCCAAAAGGCTCTTCTAGCTTTTGCATGTGACAGAGGAAGCAAAGAGAAGAAGGTAACACCAAGGAGGGTGGCTAAGAAGGAATTCCTTGCACAGGCCTTGTATTCCAGGCAAGTATAAACTGCTTGCACAGCTCTCTTACAGATGATCATGGTGCTGAAGGCAGGACGCAATCTGCTGCAATTTCCTTTTTCTTTTAATAAAAAAGAGAGAAAAGAAAATTGCAGCAGATTGTATCTTGCCTTCAGCACCATAACAATCTGTAGGAACAGCCCATGCTCAACATTCAGAAATCTGAATTTCCATTTGAGATGTAAGTGACCCAAAATCCATCAATTATCAGAATCTCATAACAGTTATAGAGTAGGGGAGTTCAGCAGTTAGCTTCCTGCCCCAGTTAATTGTTTCCACACCTTAGCATCAGAACATATTTCCCTTAAGAAGAATGACAGGCCATCAGAAACACGTGGGGTGTGTGTCAGCCTGAATCCTGGGGAGCAAGTATCTTTCCTAAAGGGCACCCCCTTGAATGGGTTGCTTACGAGAGGAAGAAAGCAAGCGGAAATAATAATATGTCTGCAAGGCAACCTCCTTGTCAGAAGACAATGGCAGCTGGAATTTCTCCACCTACAGTCTTCTGCTGCTCATCCCAGCTCACCTCCAAAATCCTATACAGAGGGACTTTCTTGGATGCTGATAAACTGAAGCCGGAGGGCTAAGGAAGAGCCCAACTTGGGCTGCCCTCTTCCTAGGCTTTTTATCAGTCACAAGTTCACATGTAGAGTTAAAAGTTACTTGCTGTGTCTCTTTCAAAGACAGGCCCCTGTTTATTTGCCATGAAACCCTACTTTGGAGATTTCCTAGTTGTCAAGGAACTGGAAGGCCGGGGTGGCGGGAGTGGGTTCAGAGTTCACCCAGCTTTCATTTATGAGTTGTTTGAGGGGTAGAAGGCTGACTTGCAGCAGTATTTAAAGCAAAGATACCAAATGAAAGTTCCTCTCTCTCTCTCTCTCTTTAAGTTTGTGCTTACACAAAGCTTCTTTGTGGTTTTTTAGGCCTGTCAGACTTGTCAGGCGTGGTAAGAAAAAGTATATTGTTTCCAACACTTGGATTCCTTTCCTTCTGACATCTGCCAGTCTCTAAAGATGATAAATTCCTGCCTCATTAGCCAGGGGTGTGGGATTACAGCCTGACAACACATTAATCACCAGCTTCGGTGGCAGCCTGACTAGCAATAGGCATTGTTAACAAAACTTTTCTAATATGTCACTCTTCTCTATGACAGCCTGTAATCAATCATCATGATTGACAGCGCTGATAGATTACACTATTTATACTTTTTGTAATGAAAGATAGCGTTTCCACCTACTGTCATTTTGAGGCTAGCTGTGGCGGGATCGCTGAATAGAAACAAACACAACAGCTTAGTCCTCAGCTCAACGTTTGTGAAGTTAAAGTGAGGCAGCTTTGAATGTCCCTTTGTGTCAAGGTTCAGAAGAGAGCTATTGTGAGGGAACCTGGTTAAAGCAGCAGGCTGTTTCAGCAGCAGCTTTCAAGCGCAGGCTCGTGTTGCTGGTAACCGTCTAACTTGCTCCCAGGTCAAGTTCTGGCAGGTACTGAAGTGCTGGGGGCTCCCGTCTCTAACCCTGCCTACCGCAAGGAGATGAAGCCTGAGATTCAGATCTCTTTTCCCTTCTGTAGTTGAAAGGAGGCAGTCATACCCCTTTCTCTTCATTGCACAGAGCAAATAAAGTTACCCCAGTTAACATAGCAACGGAAAGGAAATAAGGAAGTCAGGAGTGAGAATTAAACAGGCCACCATTTTATTAGTGGAAGACAGCAGAACACGGACTTCCTCAAGCTGGTGCCTTCCAGATGTGTCTGGCTGGGATTTTTGCATGTTGCAGTTGTAGTATAGGTGCAAAATGGCAGGTGGAGAATGCTGGCAGAATACGTTAGTAATTAAGCCAAGAGAGAAGGATTAGTAACTGTGGCAAGAGTCCTTGGGGTTCTCTGAGCTTGGTTGTTTTCTTGCAGACATTTTGTTACCCAGCTAGGTAACATCTTCAGTGCTAGAAGAGAGTGGGGTTTGCTCCCTGTTTATATAGCTTGCCCTGTCAGTGTTTGGGGGGGGGGAGTTGTTTTCTCCTTGGTCGTTCCTTGATTAGGCTGTTGTTTACTGCTTGATTGTCTGTCTGAGCTCGTAGTTCCTTGATTAGGGTATTGTTTACTGCTTGGTTGTTTGTCTGGTGTTAATCCTGGTGTTAATCCTCTGCTTATCTGGGTGTTGATTGCTGGCAAGGAAGTGTTCTGGTCTTTTTGTTTCCTTTTTATTGTCTCTTTTGAATAATGTGTGGAATCCACTGAGATGTCCCTCTGACAGAACGCATGTCGGGTCCCTTCACTCAATCTTGCAGACAAAAGTAAGAAGATGTCAGTGTATGAGTCTTGTTGATAACATCAGGACTTCACTACCATGGACAGCAGTCCTCTTCATGAGTCACTCAGCCTTGTAAATATCTGAACATCCCATGATATTTGGTCCTTCATATGAAGATGGTCCTTCATATGTGGCACCTTCCTCTACTTCAGCGATGAGCATCATTTTAGCAAACAAGGATCACACTTACCATTTTAGGCAGATGAGGCTATATCACATATCCAGGTGGGTCGGGGTTGGGGAGATATTTGGGGGTTGATTATATAATTTTTTCTGTATATAATCCCTTGGATTTTACTCCAAACTTACCAAGCATCAAATTCAGAGTTTACCATTAGGACTATTTTAGGCATACATTACAGTTTTTATCTGTTTTGTGACTCAAAGTGTTGGTGAAATGTCTCTTCAGTTTTCAGTAGCCGTAGTAGGGGGAGCTCCAGGGGAGTGTCTAAATGCCTAAAATTCCTAAAAAGGGCAGTGACTTTAAAACACATGCACACAAACACACAGAGTCACCAAATTGCAAACACTAAGAATCAGGCTTATTACACCTCCTGAATTGTTGTGTGACTAGGTTGTCTGTCTGTCTGTCATGATGGAATCAACTTGGAAATCTTCTCTTTGTGAGTCTCAAATTTCGGCATTGGAATGAGGCTGTAAAAATACTAAAATTGGCGATGCCAGTTTTGCCTATCATTGAAAAGCACTATTTTGGAATATTCTCCCTAATTAAAACAAACAAACAAACTGCCAGATGCTGAGGAAGATGCACATCTTTGATGCTAGTTTTGTATTTGTGATGGCCTTTTTATGAGGTGGCACAAGCACCTTGCAAGCTGACATGGAACAGACTCATTGGTTCATTGGAGAACTTCCTTTTCACCTGTCCATCTGTTCAAATCCTCCTTTTCACCTGTTCAGATGTGTTACTTTCATTTCAGTCTCAGAAGTGCTGAAATGTGGGGCTTGATTATGAGGTCCTTCAAATAAAAAGCAAAACTCAATGATTCTATCCTTCTTGTGATTTACTGGATTACTGCCTTTCTAATTACTTTTGAGAAAGGATCTGAAATCAAAGCCAACAGATTCCCAGAACCTAAGATGTTTGCTTATTTATCAGATTTCTATAACACTCTTCTAAAAGACTTATAGCAGTTTACAATAGTGTAACAGAATAGGCATGTTCCACAACTGTGTTCATCTATAAAACAGTCAGTGAAAAACAGTATCATTCCTAAACACAACAACTGTGGGTGCCTCACTCACCTACGTGGCTGAGACCTACATTGCACACAGGACTGTCTACTCCTATACAGTCTGGCTGGTGATCTCAGCTTCTCAAAAAACCCTTTTTCCTGGCCCTGCCTTTGTTCATTGATTTATCTGATGTATTTAATATCTGCCTTCCATTTTGGAACTCAAGGTGGCATATAGCACTCCCAACCTATTTCCCCCCAGAGCAACCACCCTTTTAGGGTTGACAAAAAGCAACTAGCCACAACTCACTCAGTGAGTTTGCACACTTAAGAGTGTATATCCAACATCAACAATAAATCCTGTTTTATTTATTTTTTTCCCCTTAAGTGGGGTCTTCATTGTTAGTGGAACTAGTGAAACAAGTTGTCACTAGTTGCTGAGACAAACATATTCTTTATTAGAGTTTAGGAGGAAGCTTAAAACTTACCTTTTTACCAGGCCTTTTAGGAGTTTTTAAGAGTGTTTTTTTTTTTTAAAGAAACAAATGTTTAGATCTAGTTTTGAATATGCATATGTTTATATTGTAAGCTGACCATAGCCATTTGGGAGTGGGTGACATATACATCTGTAAAAGAAACAAGATTTCATTTCTTTCTTCTGAGGGTTGAAGGTAATGTGACAGAGTGGCATCAGGGCCTTCCAATAAGTTGATTTTTGTAGTAGTTCAAATGAGTTGTTCAACCAAAGACCACACTCTCTTAAGAATTATCATCTGGCCCAAGGGTCTCTGTGTGATCCATCAGTAATGGCAATATTTCAAATAGAAACACCCCTTCATTTTCTGCTACTGATGGCAGCGCATGACGTGTGAACAAAGCAACCACTTTCCTCCTTGCACCAATGTGCTAAACATTTGGTTAATGAAGGAGAAGTTAATTTCTTTGGCGACAGTCGTCATTCATCTCAACTCCATTCATATACCACAGCTCTGACTAAGTTTCTTGGGAAGGTGACATCATGCAAAGGAAGAACCTGCATGTTCTATATAGAAGGCTGTTGATTCAGTTTTCATCTTCAGATGAACTAGATTTTGGAAAAGGCATGATAATGATATTGGAACCTGCAAACTGAAACTGCTGTTCAGTACAGACAGAACTGATGAAATTTGCCAGGGGTTGGTTGTATAAGGCAGTTTCAGTTGTTCCATTTAGCTCCAGTTATAGCTTTAATCTTGAACCAAGGACTATATCTTGAACCTTGAAGAAGGTAACAGCTAGTTTAATACTCTGGCTGGTTTTGTATACTAACTGAGTGGGCTGGATTTGTTCAACACACTGGGCTAACATGTGGTCAGCTAAGTTATCTTGTGAAGCAGAGTCTCTTCCAGTTTGAAATAATGCCAGATTGGCACAGCTTCCAGACAGACATTTTTAGCAATGGGAAGTTTGGTAGAAAATGTCACTTAATTCTGGCTTTTGGATCTATTTTGGAAGGATATTTTTGCCTTGTGTGTGCATGCCTACAAGTCAGTTTTTGACTCCTGGTGACTGCCTGGACTAGTCCCTGCAGTTTTCTTGGCAAATTATTTTTGGAAGTGGTTTGCCCTTACCTTCTTCCTCCTAGGGCTGAAAGAGAGTCACTGGGCCAAGGTCACCCAGCTGGCTTTGTGGCTAAGGTAGGACTAGCACTCATGGTCTCCCAATTTCTAGCCTGGTGCCTTAATCACCACACCAGACTGGCGTTCTCTCTCTCTTCGCTACTGGATTATAATACAGACCAGCCCTGCTTTAACTGAAGTTCTAAGGCACATGCATATGACATTCTTAAATAAATGTTTGAAAATAGAAAGTGAAAACAGAATGTGCCCTTCTGTCATTTAGTTATGAGTAGGCCACAGCCTTACACAATGGCTTTTAAATTTTTGATTGTACAATGATTAGATTGTAGAGCAATATGTATGCAAAATGTTGATAATGTTTATTTCTGTAACCTGACAACCAATCCTAAATGGAAAATATCAAACTCTGCCATCATTTTGTTCCTTTATGTCTGAGGTTTTGTATTTTGGAATCAGTTATATTGTGGTGTAACTGCATAAATATGTTTTAAGTGTTTCAAAACAAATGGGTATCTTTCAGATGCTGGGGTTGATTTAGTTAATTGATGTTGTATCAAATCATTAACTTTGACCTCTCTACTTTATTATTCAGAGAGCTAAAATGAATGTAGATAAACAGTTTCAAGTTACAAACAGGGGTTTCCTTTTATAAACACACAAATCTCTTAGATTTCATGACGTGATATGTGACACCAAACTGATTATTTAAGATACATCCTGCAACCTCATATTAAACCTGACACCTGAGTTTCATGTTATTATAATAAGTAGTTACCTATTAGTGTGTGAATTAAAGCTTGGAAATGAGAAATTCGTTAATTTTCTCTGACAATGTCTTTAAGGATGACTAAGTCCTTAATATTAACATTATAATGGTGAAGAGGGTTTCTTAAAGTATATATTTAACTTCAGTCATAGTTCTTGGAAGATTTTAACTAGAATGCAGACAGTTGTGTAAGGACTGGGAACTCAAAGCAGTCCAAACTTTCATCTTCCAGAGAAGAGTTTCTATGTCCCAGCAGGAGAAACCTGGCCATCCAAATCAACCTCTTCATGTCACAAACATGATTAGTAGGTGACAGAGACTGTAACAGTATCCAGCCAAATGGTGTTCCTTTCACAGCTCTGACTGTTTGATGATTCATGTCCCCAAGGCCTATCTCTGGGTCATGCAGTGACCTGTGAAAACAGGTGGAAATGTCAGTTCAGCAGAAACTGCCACCACCAACATCATCATCAGTTCCTCCTCTTCCTCCTCTTCCTCCACCTCCTTCTCCTTTATCTTCTCCTGCTCCTTCCTTCCTCACCCTCCAGAGATGGAGAGTGGGAGTGAGTGAAAAGGCAAGGATTCCATATGGACCGCTTGACCTTTCTTTGGTTTGGGACAGAGGGAGTGTCCTGAAAATGCAACCTAAATATGTGGGGAAGAGATGTTCCTGCAGATGTTTTATAGAGGTAGAAGATGCATAATCTTGTCATACAGGGTGGGGAAAATGTGCAAAACAGTTTACTATCATCCATCATTTGTGCTTCCTGAAGTGTGTGTATATGTGTACACAAAACTAGATAAAATGCCATGTCTTGTAGCAAGATGGTCAAATTCCTTGCTTCCAAGAAGGCTGATAGCTCCCACTCTAGTATTTAGAAAGCTGGCTTCCGGGGCTTGTTTAAATCTGTGCCATTCCCTCTGATTCCTCACGTTTAGACTAAAATATCATTTATTACTTGGAGTAGTTCCCCACCCGAAACACCTTATATATTTTATATTTTTTTTCCTTATTTGTGGAGATCTCTTCTGCTCTACTTTTTGCAGGGGGGAGGGATCAAAACTCTAGCAACCTGATCTTCAGGAGATGTCTTCTTCTTCTTCTTCTTCTTCTTCTTCTTCTTCTTCTTCTTCTTCTTCTTCTTCTTCTTCTTCTTCTTCTTCTTCTTCTTCTTCTTCTTCTTCTTCTTCTTCTTCTTCTTCTTCTTCTTCTTCTTCTCCTTCTCCTTCTCCTTTTCCTTCTCCTTCTCCTTCTCCTTCTCCTTCTCCTTCTCCTTAATGTTAATGAATATTTTATTTTGCAAAAATGACACAATAATTCTGCCATAGAAGAGATGCTCCCCCATTTTTAATTAGAATTGATTCACACATGATATTTTGCCTGCACAGAAGACCACCATCACCACCACCACCAAAAAAAGAAAGGAAAAAAAAAAAAGAATCCTGTATCCTCATTGTGAGAATTCAATAATGGGTGTGTTGCAATCTGAAGTACAGAGAGTTTATGGGGCTTCCATAAAGCCATTGTACCCGTTTACTCAGAGGTTTATTTATTTAAGAAAAAAATGAAAAACACAATGGGGGGAATGTCTAAAGTCTAAATATAGCAATATTTATGTATTTGCT
This sequence comes from Python bivittatus, assembly GCF_059951505.1. Taxonomy (NCBI): domain Eukaryota; kingdom Metazoa; phylum Chordata; class Lepidosauria; order Squamata; family Pythonidae; genus Python; species Python bivittatus. The sequence continues at coordinate 2,950,210 of NW_028277033.1, forward strand.
AAACATACCCAAAATCTAAATATAGCAAAATTAAATAAATAATGGCGGCTTCAAACAAGCTGGACACCCCCCCCCCAATATTATGTGTTAAATAGAATAATGTTAACCAAATTGATTAATTACCCAAGTCAACACAAAAATTAACATAGCAACAGCTCTGCTAATTATGAGGTGACTTTTCCTATAGAAGCTCAGGCAACTGATTTGTATTAAAGGTGCCCCCCCCCCTTTTTAAAAGAAGATTCAGCAGTTCGGTAGGCATGGATATTCATTTCAGCAGTTGGGTAGGATAACATGGTCTGTTATCCAGGTTTTTACTCTACTATAATTGACTGTCCTATGTACCTAGAAAATGTGCTTCTGCACACGTGAAGGATGTGAAGCAGAGGAATGGAGTTTTGTAGAATGATGACAAATATTCTGAAATGAAGCAGATCTGGCTTGTTGCCACTGGGGGTTTCTGCTCCTTTTTTGATACTCCCATGGGAGGGAAGTTGGGGTAACAGGCACCTGGTATGAGGAAGATTTAGTTTATACTCTGTACATATAATGGCTTTTGTACACATCAGGGCTTCCTTTGCACACCTATGCAGGAGAGTGTCATTCCCCAGTTTGAGGCCTTCTAGATGTAGAAGAAGTATAACCCAACATTCCTGGAAGACTTCACATTCCAAATTCTGCTTTAAAAGGGGATCTGTGGCGGTGCTGGTGGGGGGTTGTGTGCACATCAAAGTGCACATGAAGAAAGGGTGGGCTTTCAATCAGATGGTTACGGCCACCATCTTGAGATTTTTTAGGCCCCCTCCCTGTGGACACCCATTGCTGTCTTAGAGTATTGTCATAAGATGCTAATCTTAAAAAGCAGGATGGGAACAGGAACTTTGCAGAAGGCAGGTTTATGCTGAATTCCAGCTTTCCATCTTCTGTTCCTTTCTATGTAAATAAGGAGGAAAACACTATGAAACTGCTGGGAATTGTCTTCTTAAAGGTTTTAATAACATTTCTTCAACATTACCTCTCCTATGTTTCCAGAACAAAGAGTTTGATGAATAGTGACTATTCCTTGCAAAACAGGTTGCCTTGCTCATGTTTGTTTCCAGCTTGTACCTCTGGCATTGCAAACTGTCAGGACTCTATAATTCTTCCTTGTAAGGTGGAACAGTAAATCAGAAAAGAGGGCCTGTGTATGAGTTGTTTGTCAAACAGAGGAGAGAGACACAGTAGGAAGCTCCAGGGACAAGATATATAAACCAGGCAGAAAAATTAGAAGCATTTTACCATTCCTAGAAAGCAAAACAAAGGAGCCTGTGAATTCTGGGGAGGTGTGTATGGAAAGAACTAGTCTTGTTACATTGCTCTGAGGTGTGAGCAGGCTAAGGATCTGAAATTTTTCAGCTGTTGGGAGTAAGATGTTATAGGATGGTCTCAGGTAAGAACAAGGGGGAAAACAGCATCTGAAAGATCTGATAAATGTTGAGTCCAAGATTTGGTGTTCTAGGTGGCAGGTTCTTCACCCCCAGCATCCCTATGATCTCAGGAAGATTAAAGGGCCTCTTAGAATAATATATTTGGGGACACATAAGGTTGGAGGAGAAAAGAACACAAAGAAGTCCAATTGCACCAGAGAAATCTGGTTGCATAGCACTGGATGAGATCCCCAAGATACATCTAGCTTAGTAGCTTATTTTGCCAGCCAAGTGCTCCTGGGAAGATCCTAAGGAAGATACGAAATTCCTCTCTTTGTCTCATAGCTACTAGTATTATAGGTATCCTGCCCCTAAACAGGCAGGTTCCATTTAGCTATCATTAAAGCTGAACTGAGGTTTAGAGAGAATCAGTCTTGCTGGCAAACCAGAAACTGGCATTCTGTATGAAAATAGAAAGTTTACTCTATTATTTCTGTAAAGAGTGCAAAGCTCAAAACATCTTAATGTTTTAAGGGGACAGAAAGAACAATACAACTGTTGAACTATTAACTCAAGGAAGCAGCCTAGTCTTAAAAACAAGGGAGCTATAATTCCTGAGATTGTCTGCATTTAAATAACCTTTAATTTTGGTTGGCTGCTTTTAGGTACTCTTTATATGACTTCCATCATCCTCTATGGCTATAGTTAGATCTATTGTATTACTCCTGACTGTAGATTGGATGGGGAGCGTTCCTATCACTGGATGGGAAATAAAATAAAATAATAAAATAATCTATCTTCCTAGGTAGAAAGGAAAATTACTCTAGCCAAGACACAGAAATGTAACCTACAAGCATCCTTTCATGGGGCTTATAGCCTCCCTCCCTAGAGTGGATAGAGCCATATATATGTGGGTTACCCCCCCCCATTTTGGAGAAGGAAGCTGGGTCTTGTAAGCCTTGCAGATATATAAGAACACATTTCACCCCTTAAAACTTGTAAATCTGCTCAGCAAATGAAAACTTTACTCCAGAAAGTATTTGGCCACCCCAGAGGCAAGTGTCATCATGATGTCATTTACATCTCCATGATGTCACCATAGCTTCTTCCAGGTACTTTTCAGAAAGTAGAAGGTCATATTTTACAGTAGCAGTAGAATAGTTATATAAAGGACCATCAAACCACGTGAGTTCATCCTCATAGGCTACAATATGATGCCAAACTTAAAATTAGGAAATGCTTGTGTGTTCTAGACCTAAGAGGGAGAGAAGAGAAAGGAAAAGCAGATATCTTTTTATCTCGCTTGTTTAAAGAAGAGCTTCTTAAAGAAAGAACATAAAGCATGTGTTTAATAATCAGTTGTGGATAAAATTAAAAGTAACTGAATGGGAGACACAGCTCTGAGAATCCCCTTGCTTTGACCCCACAACAGACCTGCCATAGTTGGTCACTGTTGTCATTCTACCCATGATTGATTACCTCTTCATGTTCCTCTCTATCCCAACAAATCTGGAATCATTAACACATGGGGATGACTTTATGCTTTATTCCTTGTTAACTCATAATTGCCAATCATTATTTGCTGAACACAACTGCTTCTAAAGCTGATCTCTCTCTGGAGCCTTTTTGTATCCTCTCTAAACTGGAATTTTCCTCTGCATTGTCTTTGGTGAAATTTGACGTGACCAAAATTGTGCATGCATACCGTAGTTAGCATGGATGCTACTTGCCTCCTGATACTCAAAGATAAGATAATGAGTGAAGGACTGGATTTAATCCAGAAAATCTCTAGGTTCAAATTCTTGCTCAGTCAAATATTGACTCAGTCTATAGTCTACTGTCTAGAATTGTTATGAAGATAAAATGGAATGTTATCACATTTCTATTCCAACCTTGACAAAAAAGTGTCCTAGGACAGTAGCATCAATAGGAAAACAAATGACCAACAAACTATAAATAAATAGCACAAGTAAAACCAGTAAGGAGGAGAAAGATAGAAACAAAGCAGAAATGTTAGTAGTTGGAGCCAAACTTATTTCTTATGGGGTGCCACCACAGAGAAGGTCATATTTTACTTTTCCGCTTGAGTTCAGTGTTGCCAATTCCTGAATGCTGGTTTTCACTGAAGGATTATGATCAAGATGCCGAGCCGGTTAAATTCTCACTAGTTAAAATTATGCAAGTTCCTTAAAGAGACATTTCCCAAAATTCAGGATTAGAATGTGAATTCACAGTTCTCCTTGTGGCTGCTTCAGCTCTGGCACCTCTGTTTAACCTTTCTCCAAAGGCCACAGGGAACAAGCCAATTATGAGCTTGGGAATGAAGTAGTGTATGAAGTTCCTGATAATAGAGCACAATTTTTCTTTCTTTGTCTCTTTATTTCTTCTTAATTAGTCCCAGTAGGAATGATTGATTTCCCCTCCCACCAAACCTTGTAGCTAACATCTGTTGGTATTCCTGGGGTCAGTTCTGCACTGTCCTGGCTTTGACATTTCTTGTAGAAGAGGAGGCATTTGTTCATATTGACATTAGCTGCCTCAGAATCTCTCAGAGGTGCAGATGGCCTCTGAATAAAGACATCAAGCTAATAGGCAAGATGACAAGCTTCAATTGTCCTGTGCATTTTGGGCTAAAGTGGCCTAGAAGCAAAATATTTCTTTTGCTAAGGGGGACCACGTCCTGCTGCTGCTGAAGAGCTCTGGGTCACGTTTTTAGAAAAGGTCAGTTTCCCCTTAATTGAGGCTGGTTGGCTCACATTCTCCATGAAGAAGTTTGCTCTTCTGCAGTTTTTGCTGGCGTGGACTACAACATAAAACTGCACATATACATATATGTAAGTCTGCATCTATACACACACACGGAAGTATACCCGTATGCACAAACACACGCATAGAAACACCAACCTACTTCCCTTGCATTAAATGCAACTAACTCTTCAGGGCTGAACTGAAGTTATGAATGAGAATATATCCAGGACAAGCTTCAGCAAAGGGAAGTATTTGACTGACCTTGTCAGCCCATGGAAGTTAAGCACACTTGGATCTGGTTATATTTGGATGGGAGACCACAGATTTGTAGACTACACTGGAAAGTTTGAAAAAAAAAATTGTGGAAGAGGATAGCAGCAAACTACTTGTGTGTTGTTGCCCAGTAAAATGACACGGTCATGTCCATGCAGCCACAGGAGGTGGCTTCAGGAGACTTCACCTTTACCAATTGAAACCCCCTACCTGCTATGAGTATTCCAGATAGCCTTACAAGGTTGTCATCTAGCCTCTTAACCTCCTTGATAATATGATCTTACCATACTGATCTATCTCACCTGATTGTTATAAAGCTTTGATCACAGTAGTGTATATGAAGAAGGAGCACCAACACTATCAAAACTGGGCTACCGAAAAACAAAAACCTGGATAAACAATGAATGGTAGAGTTTTCTGTATCCCTTTGTTCTCTTCTGGTGGTCCTCTGGACTTTTCCAGCCCAGATCTGCTAGCTCTCTATTAACTTATATTAAGTGAAATGTGTTAGTAACTGTTACCAATTGTTTTAGCTCAGCCATATAGATTGCAAATATGAAACTTGAATATAGATTGAAAATATGAAACAACACTATCTAGTGTTGATGTGTCTACATTTCTTATATTCTTTTGTGGCGTTCTTTTTTGCATATTTTACACCAACAGAGCTTCACCTGGTACCAGTGGGACTAGTCTGTCCATAGATATTTTCCTTGCTGCTGCCTGGCTTCAACATGAACAGAATTTATATTTTAGAATCCTGTTTGCTCATTTATAATGGGAAATTAGCATACTGCAAAGCAAAGTAACAGCTACTAGTATAATCTTTCTTTTCAGAAATACTGTATAACTGGGATCAGTGACAGAAAGCATCCTGTTGGGGTGCCCATAGGGCGATGCACATTAAAAAAGTTGATCACACTGTTTTGACTGCCATTTTAATTTTTTTTTTTTTTTAACCACATCCTGTGGTCATCCCAGCATTCTGTAATGGAAGAGGATGGATATGTGCAAAACCTACCATTTCAAGGGCTGAATATTTTGGAGAACTCTGGGATGTTCCATTCTTCTTCAAAACCAAATTAATCTAGCCATTCTAAAAGCAATCTGGCTTTTTTTAAAAAAAATAACCTTCCAAACTGGAAGGAATTTGTGCTGTTTTGGGGTGGTTCGTATCAGGAATACCGCAATTGCTTCTAGTCTAGAAGAATAATTTCCCCCAAAGTTTGTATTACCTTCAGAATGACCAGATCATCACCACCCAAAGGAGAAATGAAAGGTTTTACACACTCCTTGGAGGAAGTAAATGGTTTTTTTATGCCTACCAGAGTAGCTGTTTTAGAAACAGACAAACTTTTTCACCTCATGGCAGCTATTTTCGGACAACACATCATGTTTTTAACATTCCAGATGTGCGTATGGTATGGCCCTAAAGATTGCCTGCTCCTTCTTTAAGCATTGTACAAATGCTAAGTAATTATTTTCACATCCTTTCCACTGTATCTCTGGGTTTTTGTTCGTCCTATATGAATTAGCTGATGTCCAGAAGAGTTGCCTTGAGCCTGTCAAAGATTGGATGAGGGCTAATTTTGAGTGAATTGAACCAGGATTGAAGTGCTGCTAGTCCTAGTTTGAATGTGTTGCATTCCCCTTAAATATGTCACTCCGTGGTCTTTGTACTCAGTTTTCCTCTGGGTTAACCAATTGGCTAAAAGTACAATTTATATGTTTGGCTGAGTATATCTTCTTGGGCATCTCTTGAAAAAATAGGATCCTTCTGCAGCCATTTATACCTTGGTTAACATTTGGGCTAGATTACTGCAATGTCTTTTGTATGAAGCTACGTATAATAAGTGTTTAGAAATTTCAGCTGTTAGAAAAATATACTTGCTGGATTATTGCTACATTTATCTTTTGCTAACTTTGGAATCTTTTAACTGTCTTTTATTTTATGGGTTTCTAATAGACTCTCTAATGTAAACCTGCCCAGTTCAGGAGCTGAATCTCTTCCCAGATGAGATGTTAGCCCTTACCTTCTGAGGTTAGTTGGGTAGCTTTTAGGAATTAGCAGAATTTCTACTGTGGAATGCAATTCTCATATTGGTTCCTCACTTGGTGTTTTAGATGCCTTGAATAATTTTTTCCCTAACATTTTGATGTAATACATTATTACTGTTCTTCATTTGCTATTATACTATTATTTGTTTGGTGTTGGGCTGATGAATGTTTTTGTAATGTTTATGAATTACAAATCCACTTATGAAAGCCACAGTGAATATTAACTTAATGGTGGAAACAGAAGATAGGCATTGATGTGTAGAGAAAATCATTCTATACAGCTCCTGCCTGATTGATTGACTGAAAACTTCCATCTTTGGATATAAAACTCAAACCAGCCAATTAGACAATAATGATAATACACACAAATGTAAGGTTATGTCTCCCTCAAGCCAAGGCCACTTCCTGGTGGCTTCATGGTCACATCTTTGTTGTTTTCTTGCCAATACTATGGGAGTGTTCTTTTCTTTTCTTTTCTTTTCTTTTCTTTTCTTTTCTTTTCTTTTCTTTTCTTTTCTTTTCTTTCTCCCAGTCTAGCTTCAATCCCTGGGGCTTTGGGCGGGGTGGGTGGGTACTCCTATTCTCTCCTATTCTGACTGCTTAAAGGTGAAAACTCCTTCAATCAAGACCATGGGCATGCCCGTGTATTTCTTGACAACATGGCAGAATTGTCTCCCTGTTCTCCTTCTCCAGGATGTTTTTTCGACTTCTCAGTCTAGCCTATTGTCCTGGGATATCCTGATGATCTCCCATCCTAACTCTACTCATACTTGGCTTCTTGAACAGAATAGTAAATTCTATAATCTATTATGACTGATACATTTAACTAATAAGTAGTTAGTTAATTTGTTAACTAACTTTAACTTAATAAGTAAATCATGTCCAAATGATTAGCAAAATACATGGAGAATTAACCATTGGGTACTCCTTCCTTCCTTAGTATGGAGGTATTCTTCACTATACCTATATGGTGCTTTTGGCTTTTGGCTTCTTCTGCCTAAAGGGCTGTTCATTTATCCTCAGAATAATTCCTCCTAGCATCCTCTTTGTTTGGTCCTATCATTATGCCCATGTCTCCACATAAAACGCTGTGATTTAGAGTGATGAAGATTCCTCACTGAATTCCTCACTGAAGGGAAAAGTGGACTTGCATGACTGCTGGTTGGCAGGGCATCTCCCAGAAGGTCCGGCCACAGCTCCACCATCTTTTCATGAAGCACCAGCTGCAGCAGCTGATTGCATGTGTTGCACGTGTGTGCAAGATAATCATGCTCTTGTTTCTTTTGAAGGAAGTTAAATTAAAATAACTATGATTAAGACTGATTGCTAATTACTGTTTTGCTTATAACACTAAGCTCCATCTAATGAGTGACTAAATGTAGGAGCATCTTTTTCATTAGGAGACAGTCACCTCTTTCTGATGTAGCACTTGCACTGGAATCTCCCTCTCTCTCTGGTCTCTTGGCACGCATTTTCCTTTTTACAGATTCTTTTTCTTACTCTGCGAAGCAGCCACCCAATTTCTGCAACAACTACATTTCCATTTTTTGACATTTCACATATTATGTAAGGGTGAGCACAGATTGCAACAAAGGTATATGTGCTCAGTAAATAGTCCCAGTGAATCTGGTCTCCTCATTAGAGTATGTACTTACAGACCAGAGCTCAGCTTTGCTTGTAGAACCAATTAATCCCTCCCATCACATTGTTCAGTAAGCACCATCTCTAGGAGCACACAGTGGCATCAGGTCATGGTTTCTGTTGCTCCAGCTGTGAGGATTTTTGTGAACTAGGAACATTAGAATCAGTGAGTGTTGAGACTCTGTTGGATCTGTGGCTGATTGCTGATTGGCTGAGAAATCTTTGCTCCCAGGAAGGGCACTGCTGATTGGCTGTCAGGTGTCTGCAAGGGCTACAGATTGACATTGCAGAGATACTTATAGCACCCTCTAACCTAAATATCCCCACAGTCTCTGCTCCTTTTCAAATGTAACATTATACAGGAAGCCTGGTTGTTTGGAAGTAATCTACCTTTCACATTATGTCTTTGAACTGGGGCTTCCTCAATCTAATAAACTTTTACTCACTTGTCTGATGAGTTATAATAAACTATTCAACAGAAAAAAGTCCTTTAGGTTTAAAAAAAAGTCAGCACAACTCAAAAACCTGTGCAGGATAGAAAAACATTCAAATTATCTTGATATACTGTATAACCTAAAAGGATGAAATGTAATAAATACAAATGCAAAGTTCTTTACTTAGGAAACAGAAATCAAATATAGAGGTATGGGATGTGAAATATCCATAGGCTTGGAAATGATTAATTGCAAAAAAGATCTTGGAATAGTAGTTGATTGCCAATTGAACGAGTCAGTGCTGTGATCTGATGACAAACAAGATGAGTACAGTTTCCAAGTTTCCAAGTTACGGGAAGTAGTTGTCCTATTTTATTCTGCTTTGGTCAGTCCCAGCTTGAAAACTGTGTCCAATTCAGGTCGCATACTTAAGAATGACTGAGAGAAACTGGAACAATGAGGATAATCAGCAGATAGGAAATTAAGTCTTACTTGGAGGGCCTGAGGGAATAGAATTGGTTTAGCCTTGGGGAAGATGATGGAGGGGAAACATGGTAATACTTTTCATGTACCTGTAGTGTGGAACAGAGAAGGTCAGGGGCTGTTTTCCTTTCATTTCAGAGTTCAGGACTCAGAATAATGGTCCTAATTACTGGAGGCAAATTCTACTTGGATATTAGGAAAAATTACAGAATGAAAAAATGGTCTCCTCTTCACTGGATGGGTTGAAGTGGGGGTTAGGCAGCCATCTGTCAGGGATAGGTTAATGTGGACTTCTGTTTGAGAAAGGGATTGCATTCACAAGCTGAAATGGCCCCTTACAACTCTATAATGTACTGTATTTCTGTAGATGTGTAAGTATGTCTTTCTTTCTCCTAGCATTTTCAAGACTGTTTCCAGTGATGAGGAACAGCCATCCACGGCTGGAAATATCATCATTTTCCTGATCTCACAATCCCTGTTTTGTGCCATTACATTAAGATGTAGATGATCCTTTTGAACGTTGGATCATTTCTCCTAGGTTGTCTTGCTATAAACCTTGCAATCACCCTCTAAGGAAGGCCATATTATGTTATCTCTCTGTTTAGAGAATGGGTGGAACCTATCACTGAAGAAGGGTAGCTTTCAAGGATCCCATTACTGATCTTCAAGTTAAGATGAATGCATTGGAGGTGTCATGGTTGAGTTGCAAATAGAGCATCCTGGAATATGGCCCATCTTGAAAAGAAAGGAATTAAAAGGCATACCATTATGCACCCCTTCATGGATCACTGCCTTGTCGTGGCGAAGGGGCTTGCGTAACTCAGTGAAGCCATGAGCTATACCGTGCAGGGCCACCCAAGACGGACAGGTCATGACAGAGACTTCTGACAAAATGTGGTCCACTGGAGAAGGAAATGGCAACCCACTCCAGTATCCTTGCCAAGAAAACCCCATGGACAATGTTAAAAGGCTAAAAGATATGACGCCGGAAGATGAGCCCCTCAAGTCGGAAGGTGTCCAATATGCTACTGGGGAAGAGCGGAGGGCAATTCCAAGTAGCTCCAGAAAGAGTGAAGCGGCTGGGCCAAAGCCGAAAGGACGTTCAGCTGTGGATGTATCTGGAAGCGAAAAGAAGGTCCGATGCTGCAAAGAACAATATTGTATAGGTACCTGGAATGTAAGATCTATGAACCAAGGCAAGCTGGATGTGGTCAAACATGAGATGACAAGACTGAACATCGACATCTTGGGAATCAGCGAACTGAAATGGACGGGAATGGGTGAATTTAATTCGGGTGACCATTATATCTACTACTGTGGGCAAGAAACCCTTAGAAGAAATGGAGTTGCAATCATAGTCAATAAGAGAGTCGGAAAGGCAGTAATGGGGTACAACCTCAAAAACGACAGAATGATCTCAGTGCGTATCCAAGGCAAACCATTCAATATCACAGTCATCCAAGTCTATGCCCCAACCACTGATGCTGAAGAAGCTGAGGTTGACCGCTTCTATGAAGACCTACAACATCTTCTAGAACTAGCACCAAAAAAAGATGTCCTTTTCATCATAGGGGATTGGAATGCTAAAGTAGGAAGTCAAGGAGTAATCGGAATAACAGGCAAGTTTGGCCTTGGAGTACAAAATGAAGCAGGGCAAAGGCTAATAGAGTTCTGTCAAGAGAACAAGCTAGTCATAGCAAACACTCTTTTCCAACAACACAAGAGACGACTCTACACATGGACATCACCAGATGGTCAATACCGAAACCAGATTGATTATATACTTTGCAGCCAAAGATGGAGAAGCTCTATACAGACAGCAAAAACAAGACCAGGAGCTGACTGTGGCTCAGATCATGAGCTTCTTACTGCAAAATTTAGGCTTAAATTGAAGAATGTAGGGAAAACCACTAGACCACTCAGGTATGACTTAGATCATATTCCTTGTGAGTACACAGTGAAGGTGATGAATAGATTTAGAGGATTAGATTTGGTAGACAGAGTGCCTGAAGAACTATGGACGGAGGTCCGTAACATTGTACAGGAGGCAGCAACTAAAACCATCCCAAAGAAAAAGAAATGCAAGAAAGCAAAATGGCTGTCTGATGAGGCTTTACAAATAGCTGTGGAAAGAAGGAATGCGAAAAGCAGGGGTGAAAGGGAAAGATATAAGCAACTGAATGCAGATTTCCAGAGAATAGCAAGGAGAGATAAGAAAGCCTTCTTAAATGAACAATGCAAAGAAATTGAGGAAAACAATAGAATGGGGAAGACTAGAGATCTCTTCAAGAAAATTGGAGATATGAAAGGAACGTTTAGTGCAAAGATGTGCATGATAAAGGACAAAAAAGGCAGGGACCTAACAGAAGCAGAAGAGATTAAGAAGAGGTGGCAAGAATACACAGAAGAACTATACAAGAAAGATCTTAATGTCCCTGATGTCCACGCTGGTGTGATCACTGACCTTGAGCCAGACATCCTAGAGAGTGAAGTCAAGTGGGCCTTAGGAAGCATTGCTAACAACAAAGCTAGTGGAGATGACAGTATTCCAGCTGAGTTATTTAAAATACTAAAAGACGATGGTGTTAAAGTGCTGCACTCAATATGCCAGCAAGTTTGGAAAACGCAACAGTGGCCACGGGATTGGAAAAGGTCAGTTTACGTTCCAATTCCAAAGAAGGGCAATGCCAAAGAATGCTCAAACTATCGCACAATTGCACTCATTTCACATGCTAGCAAGGTTATGCTCAAAATCCTACAAGCTAGGCTTCAGCAATACATGAACCGAGAACTACCGGATGTACAAGCTGGGTTTCGAAGAGGCAGAGGAACTAGAGATCAAATCGCCAACATTCGCTGGATCATGGAGAAAGCACGAGAGTTCCAGAAAAATATCTACTTCTGCTTCATTGACTATGCAGAAGCCTTTGATTGTGTGGATCACAACAAACTGTGGCAAATTCTTAAAGAGATGGGAGTACCAGACCACCTTACCTGCCTCCTGAGAAATCTGTATGCAGGCCAAGAAGCAACAGTTAGAACCAGTCACGGAACAACCGATTGGTTCAAAATAGGGAAAGGAGTACGACAAGGCTGTATACTGTCACCCTGCTTATTTAACCTATATGCAGAGTACATCATGAGAAATACCAGGCTGGAAGAATCACAAGCCGGAATTAAGATTGCAGGGAGAATCATCAACAACCTCAGATATGCAGACGATACCACCCTAATGGCAGAAAGTGAAGAAGAACTAAAGAGCCTCTTGATGAGGGTGAAAGAGGAGAGTGCGAAAGCTGGTTTGAAACTCAACATTAAAAAAACTAAGATCATGGCATCTGGACCCATCAATTCCTGGCAAATAGAAGGGGTAGAAATGGAAGCAGTAACAGACTTCATTTATTTGGGCTCCAAGATCACCGCAGACGGAGACTGCAGCCATGAAATTAAAAGATGCTTGCTCCTTGGGAGGAAAGCCATGGCAAGCCTAGATAGCATATTAAAAAGCAGAGACGTCACCTTGCCGACAAAGATCCGCATAGTCAGAGCTATGGTTTTTCCAGTAGTAATGTATGGCTGTGAGAGCTGGACCATAAAGAAGGCGGAGCGCCGAAGAATTGATGCCTTTGAACTGTGGTGCTGGAGAAGACTCTTGAGAGTTCCCTGGACTGCTAGGAGGTCAAACCAGTCAATCTTAAAGGAAATCAACCCTGATTGCTCATTGGAAGGATCGATAATGAAGCTCAAGCTCAGATACTTTGGTCACCTAATGCGAAGAGAGATCTCTTTGGAGAAGAACCTGATGCTGGGAAAGATTGAAGGCCAAAGGAGAAGAGGACGGCAGAGGATGAGATGGTTAGATAGCATCACTGAAGCAATGAGCATGAAACTGAGCAAACTCAGGGAGGCAGTGAAGGACAGGAAGGCCTGGCGCAATACGGTTCATGGGGTCACGGAGAGTCGGACACGACTTAACGACTAAACAACAACAAACAACCATTATGCAATTGTAATTTTTCTCTCTCCCATAAATGAAAATCAGTCAAGACTGATTTCCAGTTTTTCATCCTCCTTCCTTCCTTCCTTCCTTCCTTCCTTCCTTCCTTCCTTCCTTCCTTCCTTCCTTCCTTCCTTCCTTCCTTCCTTCCTTCCTTCCTTCCTATTTTATTTTGCCATAGAACCTGCATTAGCAAGTGTAGGCTTTGTTCATTATTACATTCTTGCCCATTAAGAAACTATAACACTAAACAGTGTCATGAGGGCAGATGAAGATAATCCCACAAAGGATTAATTCTGTATTTTCTATTTTATACTTGGTGCTGGTCAGAAACTGAAATAAAAGTGAACAAACAGAAGTCCCACAAGACTCTTCCAGATGGATGCCCCCTCCCATTGTATACACAGGACTATTACTGTCCTATGGGAAGGATCTCAGAAATCATTGTTTCTGTTTTTTAGAACCATTATTTCTTGTGTCTTTTAATGTATGCTTATGTTTTTAATGTATGATGCTATTACAAAAGTGCTTTGAAGTTTCCTGAAAGGTGGGACATAAATAATTATGGAACCTGGATGACAAGTCCTCCCATTCTGCATGCTTATTTTCTCATGCAGGCACCTAATTCACAATTATTCTGGCAATGATGTCATTAATACATATTCTGTTTCAACACTTCCTACTTTATTAAGAATGCCAAGGTGCCTGCTTGTGGCAGCAATAGCTGTGTCACTTCCTTAATTGAGTCTACGAGTGCACATAAAGATAACACCTTTTCTAAAGATATATTTCCTTGCACTACAGTACTGTCTTTTAGGTGTCACTGCTATGGACCAAATGTTGAAATTATGTGTTGAGATAATTCCAGGGCTACACTTTAAAAACAACAACAAAAGAAAGACCATTCTAATACAATTCTGGGTCTAGATATGTATTCTTGTCAGCATCAGATGACATGCTTTATCCACTAATAGGAATTGACTTTGACTTGGGTTTAATTAGTGAAAAACATACATTTTTTGTGAATAAGCTCCAGTATGCATTTCAGAATTATTTTGTATATATTTGAATATTTGCTTTATTTAAGCAAGGTTTATCTTGCCAGTTTATAGGTTCATCAACTAAAGTTTAGTTGGTTAATTATAGGGCAAAGAAGATCTGTATCATGGTCACTTTCCTATTCTTGACATCCATGCATTTCTTTGAACCTCTCCATCTGTGGGCACATAGACTTAGTGTAGACATTTGGATCAATATTAGGCAACTAGAGGTGATAAGTATAGCTACCACTTATTATTCATCTCTAGACTTAACCAACTTAACAGAGTTTCTGAGACTGAACCTAAATGGACAACATATAAATTTAAACAAATATATTTACACACAGAATCTTTCTTTGAAAAAAAAAAAAACTCTTCTGGAATTCTGTGTACATTACGCATTTGATTAATTCTGTATCTAATAAAGCCACAACAATTTCTAAGTCTCAGACTTATGATAAGTTCATGCTTTTATGAGAAAAGAAACATTTGTTTCATTTTTCTGCTTCTCATGTGTTAGATGAAATTGAAAAGAAAATATATTAAAGATACTTCTTTGTCTAACAATAAAGTGTTAGCCTTTTAATTAGCAGGATTTTAGTTTTCTTCAGTAAGAAGATGACTCAATTGCATAAGAATGATAACAACTGCAACTGCAGCATTGTACGGTAATGCAACTACATGGAGGCTTGGATGATATGCAAATTAAATCAGTTACTGTTAATCAGTCAACAGTTCTAATACTCTATGTGGTACTAATTTTAGGGTTGGTTTTATTTCATTAGATCTCAGTTCATCTAAGTGTTTGACAACAACTTGATTGTTTCTCTAACTGGCTGCAAATATTCAAATATGTGTGCGTTGGCATCGGTAAAACTGGGGGTGATGACTACTTTAGGGAAGTTACCAAAGATCTATGTACTTCTTACAAATGTTGACTGTCCCTTAGGTTTTGCAAAAAAGATACAGATGCATACTTAGTTTGGGTAGACAGGTGGAAATATCTTCCAGTAAAATAACACTTTTAGTTGCTTTGGATACTATGTGCTTTGATTTATAGGGAAGTCAAAAATAGTTTTGGAAATGCAAATAAAACATTTTTAATATGAACATATTTTAAAATATGAACAAAACTAAATCACAACATTTGGAATGGTGCAGCTGTAAAAACACCATATTTCTTGCCTTACAAGATGCAATATTGTTTCAATACTATATTGGAACAGTTGTATAAAAATGGAATGAATTGATTAAACAGGGAAAAATCTAAAGCAACAAACATCATGTACTAAACATACAACTTTTCCTCATAAACACCTTTGAGATATATTCAGTGTTGAATAATTCAGGAAAGAGTTAATATTTCCTTAGCTCAGTCTTAAGTGAGGTTTTGATTGGTTCTTTATTTGTTAAAAAGGAAAAAGTGCCTTACCTTATATTCTGAATTATTAAATTCTAGCTGGCAGATGACCGTTGCATGCTTTATTGGATTGTGCGATATATAAGACCAACTTAATCTGGTGTGATTAACTTTTGTTGTTAGTTTTTGTTGTTAGCTGGTACAAGAGGTAGATGAATCTGGTGTAAAAAATAAAATAAAGGTTCTTGAGTAGTTTAATTTAATTCTTCTTGCATGGCTGTACGTGTTGCATAAGACATGCCAGATGGGATGTAGCCCAAATAGGGCTACAAATTTGGCAGCAAATAGGGTGTGTGTGGTCTCATAGATGTGTGTGTCTGTCTGTCTGTCTGTCTGTCTGATCCTAGATGGGATTCTTGCTCTCTTGGGCAAGGACCAGATAGCAAATAATGCATCTTATATTTGCCTGCTGCCTTAAGAGCATGTTGTTCCTCCCTCTGGCTTTTACAGTCCATGATTCAATACAGGAGAGACAGCAGAAGTAGAAGGAAGTGCAAGATTAAAACAGAAAATATGCATTGATTTCAGCTATACAAACGTACAGCTTTATTATTGTTGGGTACTAACATGCAGTAACTCAAAGAGGCTGTGCGCTCAAAGAGAGAAATGCTGTGATCTTGGTATCCGTGATAGGAGTATCTGGCATTCAGTTGGTTGCTTGGGGAAGGCAGTGACTACTTTCTGGAACTATCTAGTTCTCCATCTGTGCAGATAGTTAGTCACTCTGTCACATTCCTTAACCCACCTCTAGGTTACTAATCACTTTCACATAAACACTACAGGCCATATCCCGCCTTTCAACATGAATGACTGCCATAAAGTGCCCTTAGCCTTTTTATTCTTAGAAAGCATTGACTTGCAGAACTAAACATGACTGAATGAAACCGCTGTGCAACTGCCAGCTACACAGTGGGATTAGTTGTGCAAACTCAGATTAATATCACCGAATGACGCTGGAGTCGGCTCATTTATACTTCCCAGGTTTCATTCTAAACATATGCTTCATGTTGTGGCCGTAGAATTTGCACGCAAAGTAGACAGAACTTAAAACAAGCATTCCAGAGCATGCTCCAAAGACCTCTCAAGGTTTCCAAAGTTAGGGGAGGGGGCATCAGCTTCAGGATTTTGCTGATGTTTCCTTATAACAGGATACTTCTCTTTCTTGTTGCCTGCTTGCTGATTGTGGCTATCTCAGTTCAGAGATAGGCTAGGGGAGAAACTGTGTGTGAGGAAGGGGCAGTTTTGAAACCTGACTTATTTTGTACTGTTGAATTTGCTCATTTTATTACAAAATGAATGTACTTCATTGTGGGGTGTCAGTTTTCCTTCCTGTTTTCATCTGGCATGTGAATCTTTTAGACCTCTTTTTAAAGGATTCTTGATTAGCAAGGCTGCAAAAGTCTCCACTTGGGAAATTAGAAAGCCATCGCTGGTCTAAGAAAAGAGTATGGCGGGTGGTCCTGCAGCATCTATCTGCTAGTCCTTAGGTGGTGGTGGTTGCTGTTTTTAATTAAACACTTTAGAAATGATAAACAATATTGATAAAAGAATACAAATAAAGAGATTTTGAAGGTAAAGCACAATAAGTAAACAAGGGATCCCAAAATGTCTAGGAGGTTATAATTTTCCAGTATATCATTAATTAACTGAATATATCAATTGCATATTCAATTGGTTTGGTTTTTAGTTTGTTAAAGTGATATATTCAATTGTTTAAGAAACTAAAAACTAAGAACCATGGTCAATACTGTGGATCACCAAAATAAAGCCACAAACTATAATAGATTAAGTCAAAACTGAGGGTTTATTCTGGTTTAAATATAGCATGAAATTGTAATATAGACCAGTGTTCCTCAACCTTGACCACTTGAAGATATGTGGACCTCAACTCCCAGAATTCTGGGAGTTGAAGTCCGCACATCTTCAAGTGGCCAAGGTTGAGGAAGCCTGATATAGACCCTATGCACTGAAAAACTCTGCAAGTCTTTAAAGAAACATCCTGGGGCAAAGTGCTTTAAAGACATACAGATACTGAGTGCTGGAGGCTCTACAGCCCTAGTAGAGGTGTCCTCAGGGTATGCTAAAAAAGGTCAAGATGGTGGCTTCGATGGCGCAATTGAAGTTCTGCCTGATTTTTATGCACATCACACATTTTTCAGTTGTCCTGTCATGGCCATCCTCTTGGCTCTTTAATCCACCCAGTGGATATCCCTGAGTCCTAGTTATGAGTCCTAAGCCTGGTGGAGCAATATTCCAATTGAGTACAAAACTGTTCTTCACTTTATATTCAGTGCTTATTGGTGAAACCCACTCATGAATGTTCGGTAGAAATCCATCAATATCTGGGAACTCTGGTTTGAAAGCAGTTCCCACAGAGCAAAGATCTCATGCCTAGGTGGATCTGGAAAAGGTACTTGAGGGAGGAATAGGATTCCTTGAAAATTTTACTCAACAGAAAAAAGATCTTTGGCATAAGATGTTCCCTTTCTGGATTACAGATAAGCATCAAAAGGACATGAATAAATGAATGAAATAAAGATAAGATAAAGCCTTCCCTGAGTTGAGCTTGACTCCTGGTGGCTATTTGAAGAGAAGTGCAGTTTTCTTGCCAACAATACAGAACTGGTTTGCCATATTTTGTTTAGTTAGTTCTTGATTTATTTTTCCCATTCTAGTGGCCAGCCTAGTGGTTGTCAGCTTTACTTAGGCAGACCAGATAGGAAACATGACCAGATAAGGTAATTCTACTTGATTGTAAAGCTACATTGACAGAATCTTGCAAGTCTGAAAGTACAGTTCTCCCCCTGTCTCCTTTATAGCCCGAGAAACTAGGGAGGGCCCCTTCTGAGCCTCTAGCCCCACCCACTTTCCAGCTGCGGGCTTTGCCCTCTTTTATCCGACCATTCCCTTGGCAGCATCTCTTCTCCCTGTCTCCCCAGGTCTTTCCCACATACCATTTCAATTTTCTCTTTCCTAGTGGACAGCCTAGTGGTTTTCCATCCAAGTATTAACCAGGCTTGACCCTGCTTAGTGTCTAACTGAGACTGACCAGCCAAGTATTGCCACCAGCTTTCAGTAATGATGCTATCAATAATAATTGATTACAAAACACAAAAGCAGCTTTGCTGGATGAGTCCAAGGAGCCATCTAACCATTACTAGTTGTATTCTTTTGGCAACCATACAATGTATAAAAGTATCAGTGGGCATGTCCCTTTACAGGAAAACCTGTCTCCATGAGCTGCTCTTCCTTACAACCATGTTGGCTTTTGGAAGCAGCTAATAAAAATTGCTAAGGATGCCCACATTATAGCATTACTGAAAAAGAAGAAGGATGTAAGCTGAGACCCTGACATCTCATTTCATCTTCTCTCTCCATTATCAACTTGAGATCATGTTTTATTGCATTGAATAGTTGGTGCATCAGCTTCTAGATGCCGAGTTGCTGGCACAGCAGGTTTTCAGAATTGGCTTTAAGTTATGGGATGTAGTATGTAGATCAGTAGGAAAGGGAACCAGTCTGTCCAAAAGAACTTTAAATCTAGAAGGTGCAGTCCATATTTAGTACTGTGAGCACGTACTATTTTAGCAGATGGGTATGCACTCAACTTGCTAACCATCTGCAAAATAATTTAAAACATCATTTTCTCATAACAGCTGCATTTACTGATGGTGCTGGAAATCTTTCTCTGTAACCTTAACACTTTAGTAGACTCCAGAGGGGCACAAACAACAGTGAATGCAATCATTTTATAAAAATTTCTTTGTTCATACTATAAAATAAAATTGTGCTTGCTGTAGTTTTCCCCATGTGATGATTAGATGAACATTTACATTCTTTCTGCCCTTTAAGGGTCTTTTTTTTTTTTTTGTAAAGCAATCACATGGCACGTTTTCTGGACAACACATTTGCACAGAAATAGTAGAAGGGCTGGCCCTGTAAATGGAAGGAGTTGTGAATTCCTTTGTAGTTTGAGCTACTGTAGCCGCCTTGGATCTGATTCACTGTCAAAGCCAATTTCTTTGCAGAAAACTATGATCTTCCCATAGTTAGGAAAGGAAAGCTTTTCCCCTGAACAACTAGTTTCCCCTTATGAAGTCCACTGACTATGGCAAACAATAGAAGAAGCACATCTATGCATGTCCTCACATCATTTCAGCAGCATCCAGCAAAGATTTAGCTGTGTCAATTAGAAATGTAAAAAAACTTAGTCACAGATTTCTTTTGCAACAAAATGGCGTGATTTTGTCATAGCATTGGCAACAGTAAAGAACACCACGTCCGCTTATATCTGTCATTCTCAGGTCAAAAAAAGAGCCTCTGCCTGTGAAATATGGGAACTCCAAACAAGAGGATGAGCAGCTGGGTAAAATAAAATGTATATTAATGAAAGTGGGATTCAAAAGGGGATCTGTCAAGGCACATTAGACTTTGTATAGTGTATTTGTGATAAAAAGAGTATATATTGCAGGAAGCTGAGTACAAAACTTGGGTTTGTTAGGGAAAATTGAATAGGACTATGCAAGGTTATTTATTATATGTTGCAACAAAATTAAGGGGATAAAATAGTAAATCAGTCTCAAGAGGGAGAGGGGTTCAAAAAGTCAAGATGTTGGCAGCAATCATGTGATTGATGTCTTGCATGGACACATGTAAAAAAGGAATGGGGCTTTGGTCATGTGATTGCAGCCAACTTCTTGAATATCTGACTGCCTCCACAGATGCCTCTGGTCCGTACAAAAGGAACACTGTGATTATTAAATTTAAATTGCTCCACTAAATGTCAGCGGATTGTCAGAAACAACATGGATAGAACTTGCCTGATCATAATGCTTTTATGATATTTACATATTCATGAAGTGGTAAGTGTGTGTGTGTGTGAGTTGAATCGGTGCTTAGCTCATGGAAAACCAGGTTCTGGTTTTGTTTTCTGTTTAGTTCCTGTATCTCCTATATCAGCTTGGAAACCTGTTGTCAGAGGAAAGAATTGCCATTTAAAAAAAGAAAGGGGGTGGGGGGTGGAGAGCTTAATTAGAAATGGAATAAACTAGATTGGACGTTGGAGTAATTTTAAGATGAAGAGATATGAGTTATTAGCAGTCAGTCTGGATTTAGCAAAGAACATAAATCACTCTTAAGAGTCCCCTGGACTGCTAGGAGGTCAAACCAGTCAATCTTAAAGGAAATCAACCCTGATTGCTCATTGGAAGGATTGATAATGAAGCTCAAGCTCAGATACTTTGGTCACCTAATGCAAAGAGAGGACTCTTTGGAAAAGACTCTGATGCTGGGAAAGATTGAAGGCAAAAGGAGAAGAGGATGGCAGAGGATGAGATGGTTAGATAGCATCACTGAAGCAATGAGCATGAAACTGAGCAAACTCAGGGAGGCAGTGAAGGACAGGAAGGCCTGGCGCGATATGGTTCATGGGGTCACGAAGAGTTGGACACAACTTAACGACTGAACAACAACATAATTCACTCTGGGCTAAAGTAAAATAATCTTCAGATCAAGATCAATGCCGGAAGATTTCATGGACATGTATATGTAGTTTTTAATGGCGATAATTTGAAAGTGGCTTCTTCTGGGATTTTTTTTTAACTTTCCAATCTAGCCTGTAGCTGGAGTTTTCTGGTGGCCTCCCATCTAAGTACTAACCAGATCCAACCCAGCTGTGCTTGCTGAGTTCAGGTAGAATTGACTAAGGGCTGACATTGATCTGGGTTCATTCAGAGCCTGAGAATCTTAATTAGACTTTCTTCAGGTTGAAGGAAAAGTTCTCATGTAGACCTTCTCCGTGTTAACCACATTTGCACTGGTTTCCTTTGGACAGCCAGTTCTGATATAAACTGTGACCAGATTTGGTGGGTGATCTGGATGTGCTCCACTATGCAATCAATGCCTTCTATCATGAAATGAATGAAAGCTTCAGTGTTTTACTCATCTATTTATGTTTTTATATGCTTATGCAACTGTCTTCCTGTGCCCAAAGCAGCACAAATGAAATCCAAATCCAGCAATCCAAGCATGAAAGCTAAAACCAACAGTTTTATATAGAACAAGTAGCTAAAAAAGAAACCCCTGTCCACATTCTGAGCAACAAAACTGAACATTGCAACTACAAATCAGTCCTCACATTACTTCTAACCTGAAACAAGTCCTGGAGTAATAATAACGAAGACAGAAATCACTTCTCTTTGGTATAGGCTTCATTCCTCTGATGATAAATTGCTAAGAAAGAAAGAAAGAAAGAAAGAAAGAAAGAAAGAAAGAAAGAAAGAAAGAAAGAAAGAAAGAAAGAAAGAAAGAAAGAAAGAAAGAAAGAAAGAAAGAAAGAAAGAAAGAAAGAAAGAAAGAAAGAAAGAAAGAAAGAAAGAAAGAAAGAAAGCAGATATAAAGTTGTTTTATGCATTAAATAAATCAGAAACATAATGATAGCCATTAACTATGTGGCCCTTGATCAAGATCCTGAATGACAAAGTCTGTCTGTGTCTGTTATGCATGTGATAGGCAACCATTTTGGGATTCGTAGGAAGAGAGATGTGTTAGTTTAGAGTAGCCAAAAAGAGTCTGGTAGCACCTTTTAAGACTAACCAATTTTTACTTTAAGACATAAGGCAGCTCATAAAATAAAAATTGGTTAGTTGTAAAAGATGCTACCAAACCCTTTCTCATTCTGGGGCTGAGGACATCTATTGGCATTCACTGCAAAGGGTGAGAAAGCACAGGCTGGAAAATGGAAGGGTCAATATAAAATCTTTATGAAGATGTCCCTTATAAAATATGAAAAAAAAATCACAAAAACTCAAAAAGCAACTTAAAGCAAAATGTTTTGCTTTGTATCCTAAAATAGAAGAACTGTATTTAATCTATGGGTCATGAATGACCATCTCTGGCTTAAAATAATTTTCTCAGAAAAAGGTAAACTACCTCTGAATACCAGATGCTGTGGCAAACATCTGAAGAAGATTTTAAGCTTCTTGGAAAGGGCTGGGTAGCAATGAGATTCTGGATGTAGATTCTTCTAATTGGTACATCTATCCTAGAATCATGTGTTTTGACTGGCAGTGGCAAAAGACACCTAACATCATATTTCTGCTATTAGTTAGTATTTCAGCTGGAAATATCAGGGATCTTACGTTTGTGAAGCATGTGCTACATCGATTTAGGTCCACCTCAGGAAGACGTTAATGTTTTCAGTCAACAAAGGCGTTAAAAGCACAGAACCATTACTTTCCATTAGGCACAGAGTCTATCCTAGCCAGAGCACCAGAAACTGAATCTATTCATGTGCTTCTTGTATCTCCAACAAGCTGACTATTGATTGATTATGTGCCATCAAGTCATTGTCAATTCTTAGTGACCACATAGATAGTTTTTCTCAATGACAGTCTGTCCCTAACCTGGCCTTTCAGATCTTCCAATGGTGCACCCGTCACCACAGTAACTGAGTCTTTCCACCTTGCTGCTGGTCAGCCTCTTCTTCTCTTTCCTTCCACCTTTTCCAGAGAGTGAGCTCTTTGCAGGATGTGTCTGAAGTAGGATAATTTAAGCCGGGTCATTTGTACCTCAAGCGAGAACCCTGGGTTGATTTGTTCCCTAACAAGCTGAGCTTTTCAGTATTCTGAACTGGTTTTCTTTTTACCTTCATCATGCAAGATGCTATCAGATTTGAGATTCCCAGATATTTGTAACTTTCTTCTATGGTCAAAGATTTTATGAGATTCCGATTTTAGAATTGAATCCCCTCATGTTGTTTGATTTTTCCTTTCTTTTTGCTCAGCATTTGTCAAATCCAAACTCCACTTTGGTATCCTCACTATGCAACCTTTTGGTACTGAGTAAGGATTCAACTTCCATACAGCTTCAAATCATCCAGTAGAATAGTTGGGGATATTTTTTCACTTAACTTCAACAGATCATATCCCAGGTTTGTTTTATCCAGGATATGAATAAGGGGTATCATTGAAATAATAAAAAGCAATGAAACAGTGAGTCTCCTTGAAAAAAATCCTCTCCTGTTGTTTACGTTTCCAACTTCCAAAATTGTTTCCCATTTTTTTCATAGCTTCTTTTAGAAAATTCTGGATGTTTGTGTTAATGCCAAATATTTCCAATCATTTCTGTATCCAGTTAGGTGGGAGAGATCAAACACTTTTTTACAACCAACCCAATGCATTTGTAAGTTGCTGGAGTTTTTTTTTTTTTTTAAGTATCATTTTATCAATCAGCAATTGATCTTTTGTTTCTTATGAATTTCAGCAGCTACCTTTTTGTTCAGGTGGATACGATGCATTTTTGAATTGCATTTGCTACTATACCAGTTAGTGGTTGAACATTGCTGGTAAGCAAGTAATTGGTCTGTAATTGCTTGCAATTATGTCCTTGTCTCTGTCTTTTATTATTAAAAATGTTCTACCAGTTCTCATCCATTCTTCAGCTTTTCCAATTTATAATATTTCATTGAATTGACTAGCCAATCTTTCATGGAGACGTATCAGATGTTTAAGACAAAATGCATATACTTCATCTGTTCGTGATGCACTGCAGTTCTTAACCTTCTTTGCTTGTTTTTAAATAATTTCTGATGTTATGACCATATCATCTGTTTTGACCAAGCTAATGTTCTTCTCAATTTCTGTTATCCATTTTGTTATCTATTTTGCATCTTTATTATGCTCTTTTGAATTATTCCAGATGTCACTCCAAAATGTTAATCTTACATCTTTATCAGGACAAGCATCTATGTTAATATTTCCCAGTAATGCTTTATAAAACAAATGCGCCTTTGTTCAAAACTTCTGATTTTGTCAAAATTGATTTATTTTACCTTCATATTGTTTAATTTTCTTTGAAAGAGCTGTGACTCATTGTTTTAACTGAGATTAATTGCCTTAGGGCCAAGATTAAACCTTTTCTGTAAACTTACCTTGATTTTAATATTTTTCAGTGTTCTTCAAATTGCTGATATAGGCTTTAATTTGTTGATCTTTCTTTCCAATCAAATTTTCCATTTTGGTGATTGATTTTGTTGTTTTTGTTGTATCCCAGCTCTGATGTTATCCCTGCTACCGTCCCATAACTTAATTAGTTTCAGCCTTTGTGTTTGTTTAAGCATTTTCTACTACCAAATTTGCATCTTTCAGAATGTTTGAGAGTTCTTTTCTACTCATCTTTTTCAATGATGAAAGAAACCTTTCTCCGTGGTTTGAATTTTTCATGTATTCAGTAATACTCCATCTGCCTGTCAGAGAGCTGAAGTTCATCATTATTTTGCTGAATGTTTTCATATCTCTTCTTATCTGTCTCAGAAGGTAATAACATTTGATGTTGGTCTTAAAACAATTCATTCATTTGATGTTCTTCAATATCATTTGTGTTGTTATCAACCCAACAAGCATTGTCAGTAGTTCTTTTTTTCCATTTTTTTTTCAATTCAATATCCATAAAAGCTTTTGTTCTAAGGACAAATATTTCTTGATCCATTAATTGCTCTCAATTAAATTCTGACTCTGGGTATTTATGTTTCCAAATATCAAACATTCTCTTTTGAAATCCCCTACCTATCATGTTTGATTTGAAATAGCCTTTCATAATTGCTCTATTTTCTTCAGCTTATCATTTCTTGTGTTTTTCTGATTTTTCCAGACACTGTGCAGCTGGTCACTCCAGTTGCATAGAAAGGCCAGCTGAGCCCTGTAACCCATTTACTGATTGTGGCCTAGAGTTATAGCAGCAGATGTGGTCCTTGTTGACCAGAGTGGTGACTGATCCAGTATGGAATTTTTCTTTTGTGTGTTCAGTATTGAAAATGGGTCCATCTTGCCTCTTCGCCAAGATCTGCCTAGTATGAGTGAACCTGCCAATAGCTAAGCTTCAACAGTGTAATTCCTGCCAACATTCCTATAGGAGTGTCAGTCCCATAAGGAAAACCAGACTAAGAAACAGGCACCATGTAGACCTAAAGCTACTTTGATTAGAATAGCTATAGAAACAGAATCTTGCAAGTCTGAATGGCTTTCTCCCTCTTTTATCTTCATGTGAATTGAGTGGTGAGGGCTGAGGCAGTTTCCTAAGCCACTTTTTGGTCTGTTGCCTTGGCAATGGAGGTTCCCTCTGTCCTTCAAGGCCATCTTTGCTTTGTGTGAGATGGGCAGCTATACAAATGTGATATATAAATAAAAATAAATAAATCTTCTATACTCACTACACTGAGACAAACAAGTCCACTCACCATAGCAGGGAAGTGGTCCATAAGGGGGATGATGGTGGTGATACATTTCTATCCCATCTCTCCTCTTGAGTCAGAACAATCAATATGGGAATCTTACCTCATTTATACTGAGATAACGATTGGCCCAAAGTCACCCAACCCATGAGCTCCATGGTCAAAAACGGACTTAAAACTGAACTCCCTGGTTCCAGACCAATGCTTTAACCATTACACTAAACTGATATGATGCTATCAGCACGAAGTGTCCCTTTCCTGGGCTGCAGTAATAAATGTTTGAACAATAAGTGTGATGTACTGTAAAATATGACTGCCCAGTTGTTTTCTGTTGTGCAGTTCCTACACTATATAACACTGATCCTATAACAACTGTACTGGTTCTCAATTCATGACTCAATTCATAATACTGGTCTTTCCTATAATGTCTTCAGTGGTTTGAGGGAAGACCATTTCTTCCTGTATGAACTTGATTAAAGTCTATAGTATTTGAAACCCTGTCATATGTTCCACCAAGAATGCTCAAACTGAAGAAGACATGAGAGAAGACCTTTTTACTACTGGGAATGTGACACTGAAACTCTTCAAAAGAAGTCAGATTCCACCTTGAGTCTAGCCCTAAAAGTTTTTCCTTTTGTATCATTTGGCTTGGCTGAGTTTTAAAAATACACTTAATTTTGTTCTCTGGCAGGCTTTAAACATATTTGAATTTTGTTCTTAAGTTGACTGATTTTCAGATAATAATCACTTCACAATTTGTATATTGCCATCAGTGCTTCGGGGCAGATGGGTGATCCATTAATGTTTTTATTAATAATGATATATAAGTAAATAAAGGATAAAACCTTGCAGAAGATAAACGGTGGTGAAAAGAAAGAGAAAGAATTAAGGAGGAAATATCTGTGGAAAGGTTACTGATTCTCCCTGTTGCGGGTAGGATCAAGAAATGGGAAAGTGGTTATACTAATTATACATACGTGCAAATGTGTTGGGAGAAGCCTTGGGAACCAGAGTTTTGAAATATTTCACATTTGGGAGAAATAACTCCATTTATTTTAAGGACAAAGATATAGTTGCCGTTTGAATTTATACAGACCCTCTTTTCAAAATTCTTTCTAAATGAAGCCTCCTGTGTGCAGTGAGAAGAGAATCCATTGGAACGACACTTGAAAATTAAGGGGCTACTATTTTGCCACATCTAAAAAAATTCTGGCATTTCAGATTTTTCTCATGGTTGCTAATCAACAGATCCTCAATGAATATTCAAATATTCTCTGATTTTTAAAAAAAAAGCAGTGAAGATTGTGGCTGTACTAGTCACCTTAGTTTTACCTTAGTTAATGGTTCGTTTACCTCTGGTGTATTCCTCAAGTCATCTACTCTTTTCTTTTCTTTTCTTCTCAGCCTATTCTCTACTCCTTCCTCTAGCTGGACTTCTCGCTCCTTAATTTTGCAAGTTCTTGGTCATTAGTGTTTCCCTAAAAGCTAACCAAATGGAAAACGCTCCCTTTTTCTGCCGTGCTAGACAGTGAGCGTTTTGACAGCTCTGTTTCCTGAGAAGCTGATATGTTTGTGAACGTTCTGTGCCACCACACCAGCTCAGTCAATCAGTATGAGAAGTTTCACTGCAAAAAGCACAAGGCGAAATGTATTCCATAATTGGGGCACTTTGTCTTGACCACTTCCTCGTGAATGAAGAGAGATCTTTTCAAACATGGGATGTTTAACTTTACAGTAGGTGTAATGCTCACGTCGCACCATTAAATATAATTTGGAAAGCCATCATCTTCATAGCAAGAGAGCTTCTGAAGATGGCAACATCTCTGCTTCACGGTAGGCTTACCATTTTTGTTGAAACCTGATTCCAACAATTTGGAGATTACCGTTTAAGCAGCCAAGATGTTTAAACCGAATTGAATAAGACGATATGTGCTGTAAAGTTCTTTATAGTTATTCTTGGGCTGACTAGTTGGAACCTGATTCGCTTGACAGATAATTTCTTGACAGCCTTTGATGCGAAGCTTCAGCAAAGCAGAAACTCAGTTCCTCATCTCCTTCAGCATTACTGGGTGGTCTGTGTCTGCCCTTCTGAGATGTTTAATTTATTATTTTTTTAAAAAAAAAGGAAAAATAGGGGGAGGAGGAGGCTTACTGTAATTTCAGCAAGACAGCCAGTTCCTCACAAGCCAGAGTATCGGTGGATACCAAATGTAATTTAAAACAAACACTTTCCAAATTAAAAAAAAAAAAAAAGTTAAGTACAGATCAGCTGCTCGGCTCTTGCCAACAAATTGAATTCCTCCCTTTTTTAGCTGAAGGGATGCACCTAACGGGCTCACATCAATTACCTTTTGACATGTGGAAGATGATTGATGAGCTGCCTCAGGCACTGGAGTCTACTTTGTCAACTACTCATAATTTATACATCTTATCTCTAGCAGAACAAAAGCAGGGACAGTGTACGCATTGAAGGAAAAGAAGAAAGAGTAACACAGAGGGAAGGCGGGAGGGGCTGTTGGGTTGCCAGGATGAGATGATAACGTTGATGACTGACTACAAGCTCCCTTCGTCCGATGGATTTTCTCGCAGCTTCTGGCGTGGCAGCTTGAGTTCATGAAGCGGTTTGCCCCCTTCCCTGCTGGAAAAGACGCTGACGCGGAAAACACACTGCAGCTAGAGTTACATTTTAATTACACTCCTATCTGCAAGAGTCTCTGGAGCACAATGTTTGCTATGACCTTTTGTTAATCAGCATTCTCAAGGCAGCCCTGTTAAGCACTCCTGACAGAGATTGATAATTTTATACAGTGGGGCTCTCTTTTAAAAGCTTTCATTAGCAATCATTACTGAAATCTAATATATATATATATATATATACACACACACACACACACACACACACAATATACATACACATACACACACACACACACACACACACACGCACACACTGTAGAAGTGATCCATCAATTTGAAATATCATGGGTGGGTCAGTGAGCCTATTTTACAACCGAGGTTTGAGTGGGATGAAACTTCAACTGCAAGTTCATCAACATAGGACTCAAACCAAGATTATACATTCAGACTAGGACAGAGTTGCTTGTATTCATCACAAATTACAAAACGACATGCAGTAAATGTGATAGTGCGTACCCCTTCCTTATTATTATTTTCCTTTGAAGTTTGAGATTGTGTAAAAAGAATTAATAGAACATCCCATTTCCTAAGAAGGATTTGGCAACACAATTTTCATGATGCTCTTCTTCCTTCTCCATTACTACTACCTTCCCTCCTCCTCTTCCTCCTTCTTCCACCTGTTCTCCACTTTGCTCCGGACACAGATCAGTCCAATCTGGGGTCTTGTTCTGAAGGTCTGTCCTTCCATTATCCAGAATGGAATTCTTTTTCTTTGTTTTTCACCAGGATGGGATGAAAAAATGAGGATCGACTCTTCCTCAGTGACTGTTTGCATTATGTGTCTGAAATTTCTAAGCTTTAGCTCCATTATTAGTACTTCCCATTTGATTTCACCACATCTAGTAGGTGTGATTTATTCTTCTTACAGTCCAAGGTATTTGCCACAATTTTCCCCAACACTACTATTCACAGGCACCATTTTTTCTTCATTCACGCTTCTCTGATGGTCCAGTTTCACAGCCATATGTTACAACTGAGAAAACCTTTGTTGTCACTGTGATGTCTCTGCACTTTAATGTTTTGTCTAGATTTGTCTTCTCCCAGGTAGCAGACATATCTTTATTTCATGGCTACCTTTACTATTCCAGTAGATTTCTGAGCCTAGAAATATAAAGTCTGTTATTAGTTCAACTTCTTCTCCACCTATTTACACAGCATTGGCACTGCCCATTGACAACGATATCATCATCATCATCATCATCATCATCATCATCATCATCATCATCATCCCAGGTTCTTCGGAAGGACTCGATGGGTATAAAAATGCCAAATACAGTCTAAACATCTGGATAACTGTGTGACCAACAATAATAAAAATAAATATTGAGCAGCAAACTGGGTCTTGCACTCTCTTACTTCATCTTCAGCAAGGGAATCTTCCTTGCTTCTGGCCATCAAAGTGATATACTGATTTTGTATGATATTTCTCCCAGCAATTTTAATTTCTTTTTCATTCATTTGCAAACAGAACATTGCAAACTATGTACAAGTAGCTTGTAAAGCACAGTATTCCTGTTTTGTCAGCAATAAAAGTCATTTCCACAATTCTTTCTAATTGTTGCTGCTAGTTTTGGAAGGGTTACCTTCTTCTATCTGCCTCTTTCTTTTTCTCTTGACCTAACTGGCTTCTTCTCTTCTCTTCTCTTGCTCTCCTAGATTCTCAGCTTGCCTTTCCACCCTGTTTTTTCTACAGACTTCTTTTCCCCTTGAGCACCAACAATTTCTCTCTTTTAAAAAAGTAACATCTCTTACATGAACATCTAATGGCAGTGGGTAGATTATGGCTGTCTAGTTCAAGGTCACTTGTCCAAGGTTGGTCAGGCACGGGAACCTAGGACTTCTAAGTTAGATACCCACAACATCTCTCCTTCATGAAGTGATGCAGGTTTTTTTTTTTTTTTCCTTTCCCATCCCATTTTCCCCAGCCACAGACTAAAGAATATCAGAAGAATTTAAAAAATGTTGACTCTTTAATATGGTCTTTCCTGCATTGCAACTAATTTGCTCCATGCTGGGTTTGAGAAGAAGCAAAGTAGGCCCACAGTCCTGGCCAAGAATCCAAATCAGTAAGGGGGTGGTGGTGGGGAGATACAAGAAATAGATGGACTATAGCCACTAATGGCTGTGTAAATAGATACAAGGTAATTATTTCTCAACAGGATAAATGACGTGCTATGTCTTTTCCTCTCAGATATACACACTAGGAAATCTACCTGTTCATCAGTTACCCATGTCTTGTATAATGCTATTAAAAATAGCGACAACAACTCCATGTTGGGAAGATGGAGCAAACAACATGTGTTCCCTTTTGTGGTTAGCAAAATGCTTTTCCTTGACTCTGTGCTCTCTGTAGAGCGTAATGGTAGAATCAGCGCTGTTTCAGATCACACATGAACCCTGGAATATAAATTCTAATCTTAAAAGATGCTAATGTTAGTGCTCTGAAATTGCTTGTCATTGTGGCAAGCTTTTCCCCCTACTCCTTCCTTCACATTCCACAATTACTCAAGGCTTGATTATAAAGAGTTCAAACTGCCTTTAAAAAAAATTGGGGTCCTTGCCTTATATTTTAAAGTGCTGCTTGTTTTTTCAGAGTACTAACCTTTTTGGTTGCTGTTGTTCTGTTTGACAGGTTGCTTGTAGATAGAACAGTTTTCCATAAGGAATTGAAATCATACATCAAATGTATTGTTTTATATGTAAGCCACTTGAGAACAATGAAAGCAGTTGCTGGAACCCAAATACCATTACAAATAGATTTATTGGAGTATGTTTTCTCCCACCCTTTTCCAGAAGTTATTACTTTAATCTTAAGAATTTATGTAAGTAGGTTTGTAGCTTTTATATGCGTTATGCATTCACTTTTGAGACTTTTTAGCTATTTAGTGGCACGGTGTTTAAAACAAGTGTTATCAAGAAAATAATTTCAGCTTTAGATCATTTTTTTACACTGGCTTCTGAATGCTACATATAAAATAGCCAGATGGTAATATAAAAGAGTTATGGTGAGTGTCATGGAAACTTATCTTCACAATGCCCTTTAACTTCCTCACTGCTCATCTCAGGCTAAAAACATCAAGAACGGAATGGAGATGCAATATCCCTTTGCAGGAAAATAACAGAAAATTTCAATGTCTTCAAACTTTAAATGTTTCTCAGAGAGAGTGCATGCTGGAAATGCGAGAAATTAAAGTCATTCTCACACTACATTAAAAAAAAAGTGTCTGTGTGGGGGGAAAAGTAGTAATAAAAGACTGCTTCACTTTTGGTGTATAAAAAGATTCTTTGGAAGGACAAATAATTCTATAACATGTGAAATGACATCTGATTCTCCAAAAAATATGATCTATATTTTTTGTCATTTCCATACACACACACACACACACACACAGATACACACACTATAGTAATATATAAATGAGAGCCAGTTTGATGCAGAGGTTAAGGCACCAGGCTAGAAACTGGAAGACTGTGAGTTCTAGTCGTGCCTGAGGCACAAAGCCAGCTGGGTGACCTTGGGCCAGTCAGTCTCACTCAGCCCTGGGAAGTAGGCAATGGCAAGCCACTTCCGAAATCTTGCCAAAAAAACTGCAGGGACTAGTCCAGGCAGTTGCCAAGAGTCAAGACTGACTCAAAGGCAGAAAAATATATTTATATTATCTATATTTATATTTACAGACATTATTATATAGGCCTAATATAGTTCAGCAGTATAATAGTTCTGGGCTTTCTTGTTTACTTGCCAAGGTAGATCTGTATATGCAGACACTGGAGGAAAAAGATGATTCTTATATATCCCCCACAACCCATCTGGTTCCATTTTATATGACATGTCTGTGAAAAAAGATGAGGATGAGAATATGTAAACTTTCCTTGCATTGCTAGCTTAACTTAGTTGGGGCCAACAGAAACTTCTTTGTAATTCTTTGTATATAAGTTCCACAACTACATTTAACTGGATTGGCCAGATACAATTCATCCTATGACCAGTAATATCTTAGTAGAATTGTATTTCCATAGTTAGCAAAAATGATACAATTCTTGCCAATCAGAACAGATATACTGTATAGTACTTTTCAGAGCTCTACTATTTTCTTTCACCAGTCAGATAAATTGATCAGTCACCTGTTAATAGTCTTGGGCAAT
Organism: Python bivittatus; assembly: GCF_059951505.1. Classification (NCBI taxonomy): domain Eukaryota; kingdom Metazoa; phylum Chordata; class Lepidosauria; order Squamata; family Pythonidae; genus Python; species Python bivittatus. The sequence goes on from NW_028277033.1 coordinate 2,982,781, forward strand.
AGGAATAGAGCACAGGAGTTCACAGGTAGGACAATCGTTGTCCACCATATGTACATATATGCATATATACCTAAAATTCTATCTAGTTCAAAGATAAGGGGAGAGGATAAAATTTTGAAGGTATCAAACAAATGCAATTTTCTTAGGCAATATTTGCTGCCTCTCCCTCATGGCAGCAAGGCAACATTTGGCTACATTATGGGTAATAGGGATCTTATGGCTGCTAGGAGGTACCAGTGATGGTCTCTCCCTTGGAGTTCCTTTATGAAGAGCCAAATTGATACATCACACAAGCCTGAGTAGAAATTACAGTACACCAGGACATGCTGCACATCCTGTATGACATGGGAGTCACAGGGACAAAGTTGTTTGTGGAAAGGAATTTTTGGTATTTTTTGGTAATGACTGCTGAAGGGGGGGCGTTGAATCTAGCCAGAGCAATGCTCTGCAAGGTCTATGGTTTATTGGCAATAGTCAACTGGATTAGTGGTAAAAGATTTATGTGGCCTTGGAGCTTAGCTAATATCTTGTTATGTCAAGGACCCTCTCCTTCAATGATCTTTTTTGCCTGATTGTATCCCATCCTTGTATTGCCACATTAGAGAAGCCATAGAGTGCCAGTTTTTCACTGATGTATATTTTCTGTAGTTCATAGCATTTGCGTCTCTTGGTTCAGAACCTGGTATGGCACAAATCTATTCCTCAGATATTTTACCCTAAGGAGAACAAAAATAGTGGCTGCATTTAACATGATCATGATGTAAAGGGAAAAATGATCTCCTTTCCTTACTCCATTTTTTTTTTATTGACATTTCTCTATTTCTCTACTCTCTCTCTCTTTTGTACCCATTTTACTCCACCACCACTGTGGATATTAGTTTACTGCAGTGATTTCGGTCAAGGAAACAGCAACTAGGAAGAGATTGACCCTATACGAACAGCGAATCTTTATAATCATTTATTTTATTTTTTATTTTATTTTATTTATCAAATTTGTCACTGCCCATCTCATTGAAATGACCCTGGCTGGTTTACAGCAAAGATAAAACACGTTAAAATACAATATAAAACAGTCCTAATAATCATGTAAGAGTTTTGCAGGTTTTCAATCTTTCTGAAGTCCTGACTTGATCTTCTTGATATTTCTAGAACATTGGCTTTTTGTGATTTATTTCTATACATGTAATTAAAAACATAGGATGTTTTCTTTCTACATTTTATGTGAGTTGTCCAGTCTACATATTAATTTCATAAGTACTATATATGAAGATATATCTTTAGTGTTTTGTCTTCTTTTTACCAGCAATTTTAAAGAATATGCTTAATTAAATATTCAGTCAGTGCAGGAATACATGCTTATTTGTTAATTAATTGTTTGCTTACTAATCAATCAATTGAAGAACTAAAATTTGCATATTAACGCAAAGTTAATGTGCTAGCCTTGAGACACTTCCATTCTGTCCCCAAAATCTTTTGATTCTAATTTAAAATCCGTATGATATTGTTCTGGGCTGTTCATATCAGAAATGAGAGCTAGTGGGGCGTATTGATTAAAGGGTTGGTCTAGGAGTAGAGAGCACCAGGTCCGTGTCCAGTCTTAGCCCCAGAAGTTGATGGGCTGACTTTAAACCAATCACTCTTTTTCAGCCCAACCTATCTCACAGGGCAGCTGTTGTGGGGACAAACAGAAGAAGGAAGCACTATGTATTCAGCCTTGAGGTCCTGAAGGAAAGTTTTGTCGTTCTTTTTCTTCTCAGCATTTGTCCTCCATGATTTCAGGGTCCATTTATTTTTGCACTCCACTCATCTACTACTTACAAGGAAATTATGCATGATGCCAGTAAGGGTTTGTTACAAAGCCTGGCACTGATTAGGATCCAGAGAAGCAGTTGGCCCAAGATCACTCAGCTGGCTTCAGTGCCTAAAGAAGGACGAGAACCTAGGCCTCTTAATCTAGCTCTATACCTCTCTGAGATGTTGAAGGAAAGGTGGGATATAAATCTAACAAGCAAGCCAATAAATAAAATCATGAGATTATGAGGATGGGAAAGGTTACATGAAAGGTACAGTTGATCACTGTTCAGCTACCAACCAGCCTTGCTCCCCCAATTTATACCTAAACACATCCCTGCTGCATTTCTTCAAAGAAAAAAGCAAAAAGGAAATACTTTTGTGGCAGTCTTCCTATATTTTCATGCTCTGTTCATCTGTACAAATGGTGTTGCTGGCATGGAAGGAACACTGCATTTCAGCTCCATCACATATCAGCAGGAAAGCAGAGGAACTGTGAATCAGGCGCACTGGGCTCTACACAAGGAAGAACACAAATTGCTCATCCTTGCTGCAGGAAGCACAGTCAAACCTTTTGGGGACCCAGCATCCAACGCCATCAACAGAGCCTTTGCCCAAGTGACAAATATATGGTAACACACCACTTTCTCAATGTACCAGCTGTAGGATCGCCTGATTGGAGGGAAAGACATTATGATCCCTTATTAGTTTGGAATCTCTGTCTGGAAGTGCTTTCGGTTAAGATTTTGAAATATGACAAAATGTATAAATATTAAAAGGTACAAAGTTTATTTGCTTAATTTAAGCTGAAATGTTATTCTGGAAAATTGTAAAACACAGAAAACAAAATGCTCTTTAAATTTTAAAAAAAACTATTCTGCATATTTTACCAGTTAAGTTTTACATTCAGTATTTGAAACAGATCTCCATATACTAACCATCAACTTTTTTAAAAAAAATGTATTTAATGCCTCTGTCAAATACATGGGTTGGTTAATGACAGTTTTAGACAGAATACTAAAGTGCAGAAACATCATACTGGTGTTTCTGACATCAAAGCTATGCATTGTTAAGGCCGTGCTTTTCCCAAGTGAAACATATGGTTGTGAAAGCTGGAACATCAGAAAGGCTGAAGTAAGGGGGAAAAATATTCCTTTGAATTCTGATGCTGGAGGAAATTGTTGAGAATACTTTGGACCACAAGAAGAATAAATGACACACTAAATGACTGATCGTTGCAAGCACTAACACAAAGGCAAGAGTAATTGAAGAAGACAATGGTGCTTAGAAAAATCCAAGGCAATAAAAATATATCAGGAAAAGACTAGATGGCTAGATACCATCACTGATGACACTAGCAGGACCATCCAAGAACTCAGAGAAGCAGTTGCAGACAGTTCAGCTGAAATGATGTCCATTGGGTCACAAGGAATTGGAAGGGAATGATTAGCAACTACATATATAGTTCAGGCATCTCTGATCAAATTCCATGCTACTATGAACAAATGAACAAAAGCTTACAGAACCTCTATTAGTAAAAATTAAACATGACATCTTTCTGCTAATTTGAATGTTTACTATATACACTATGTGCAGTTTACAGGTTTTAAAAAAGAAAACAGTGAATCCTGTAGGTGCAAAAGTTTAGATGCTGCTTCTGTAAGTTCTTTGTAACACCTCTTTTGGTGGAAATAACAGCTTCCAAATATTTCCTATAGCCATCTAAGAGTCTTTCTACTCTTATTAATGGAAATTTCCCCCCCACTCTTTCTTGCAGAAAACTTCTAATTTAGGATTGTTCTTAGATGTCCTTATACAGAATACAAGTTTGAGGTCTCCCCATTGATCTTCAGTAACACTGAAATCTGGAATTGTCAACACCATTCCAAAACCTTTAACTCATTTTCCTTTAAGTTCTTTATAGCTGATTTGGAGATACGTTTCAGATCATTGTCTTGCTGAAATGTACAGCACAGTTCCAGTCTATCAATCTGAAAACCACACCTGGCCAAGTAAATATGGCCCCAGGAACAAGCCTCATTTCAACAATTAAAGTGCATCAGTTGATTAAATCCATATTTAATTATTTTATATTTTAATTATTTATATTTAATTATTAACATCAAGTTATGTGTCAAGAAAATTGTTTACTGTCCTTCTACTTTAAGAGTTTTCAAAGAGAGTAATGAAAAATTCAATAAGTAAATAGACAAGAGGGAGAAAATAATTGTAAAAAGGCTGAAATTACTGCCAAGTTCCATTACAGAGAGTTTTTGATAACTTATGCATTGTGACTGGTGAACATCATCCTTTTCTTTTTCACAAGGATGAAGAACTACATAGCCTAAGACCATAACAGAAGCTGTGTGTGGATCAATTCAAAGCCTTAACTACTGTAAATAATAATGCTTTTCTTTTAAACCATTTAATAAGGGAGGATTCCACTACCAGTGGGATACAGACACAGGCTTTAAGGAATGTGGGATTGATGCAGAAGTGAGGGGAATGTTGAGCTGTTACAGAAAAGATAAGGAAGTCTTGGAAAGTAGAAAGCATGAGAAAGACACTCAAAACAGCTCCACTTTAACTGTGTAAGATATACATTGAAATGGAGAGGGGCATTGGAAGATTCCATTATAATACCCTAACTACTTTACAGTACATTCCAAGACTCTTTGCAACTCCAGATTACTGACCTTCCTTACCTTAAAGGGCTAACACAGATGAAGAAGTATAGGTCATCTTGAGTCAACAACAACTCTATTAGTTCTCTTATTGGTTCACCACCCATACAGCAGCCATTTTCATGAGTTGTCGTAACTGTCATGGTGTCATCTGAGCGTGACTTCTCAAAGGAGGAAGATAGGTTGGACAAGCCTACTGAGTTCTTTACACCAGAAGACCAGGGTCTTGCCTAGGATCCAGGCTGTTCTACTAACTCAGAATGGTCTGTCCAGGACTTAGATTTAGACTTATCAGTACAGCTATCCAAACTACCTGAACAGTCCACTGTCAGAGCTACAGACTCTAAAATAAAACTTTCTGTTTGAGAACCTGATTACTGGAAGCAAGACCTTATGCAATTGGCTACTCTTTTGCCTTGAAACTACTGACCTCCTTAATGCACTGATTCCTCATTGGTTGGACTGTGACCTTCACTGTCCTGTATTTCTCTTATGGAACCTCAATTAAAACTTGGACTGGTTTGGCTCTGGATTTTTGGACCTACGTACTGACAGTTCTTCTCTCTGTAGGTCTAGATGAGAGTAACCCTAGAATTAGACTATATAACTATTTTTTGAATGCTAAACCTGACCCAGGATAGGACATCAACCTTCCAGAAAGCTTGTCACCCCACATTTCTAAGATTTGAATCCCCTCCAGATATTAATAGGATAGCCTGATACATTCTTACCTATGATTTTAGAATTGTGACAACCATGATACTTTGCCTCTGGAATATAGCCCAGCCTGGCCATATTTGACATAGATAATCTGAAAATGGCTTTCCTATAAGGAAAAGTAATGTTATCTGGGCTTGGAAGCTAAGCAGGACTGGGCCTGGTTACAAAAACCAGGGCTGTAGGCTAGACTGGGAAGTCAAAAAACATTGCAAAAGAAAGTGGTGTAAACCACTTTTGCTCTGTTGACAGGAAAATTGTAGGAACGTGTCCATAAAATCACCAGGAGTTGAGCAAAACTGAAAGAAGACTTTACTTGTTTTTAAGTGTTCTGCATTTTGGCCATTTACTGTAACACAAGATAACCTGATTCATTATTTCACTAATGTTGTTATACTTAATGTGTTCCTGATGCTGTGCTAGTTAAAACTATAAAAAGATCCTTTCTCCAGTTTTATTTTCCATTTTTCTCCACCATTCCATATGTCCTCCTATCTTCCCTTCCTCCAATTTGAGTCTTAACTCCTAATTGTCATACAATCTTTTTTTTCCCTCTTTTGATTCTCACCTGTCACTTCTGTAGGCTAGGTGATTATTTGTTATCTAGCTAGGTGATTATTTGTTTCCTTGGGAACAGAACTTGGTGGTCCTTTATACATTTACTGGGGAAGGCAGGGAGTGCCAAAGGGACAGTGGTACATGCTTAATGCTTTTGAATGAGGAGGAGCTTCATTTTATGCAATTAAATATACATTTGGTCAAAAGCATTTTCATCCGTTTCTCCAAAGCAAGAAGAATGGTGAAATGATCCTGTTGGCTGATTTGCATGAGGATCATGCTAGAGTACTTATGTTTGCAGTTTGAATATTGGGACGTATGTCCCTGGTCAGTGAGATTCCAGCATTTTCCTTAAAAAATATTAAGCATGAAGTAGCATTGTTACAGCAACTAGAAAGTAGCCTTCCTGTTTAGCGTTAGCAGTTTATCTGCCATTGATCACCAGGGGAATATGGAAGGAGTAGCTGCTATGCCTGGCTTTTTCCTTATCTTTGTCCACCACTTTGTCCATCCACAGCCAAGCAGGTCACTTCAAAGAAGAAGAACAGCTGCTGCAGGCTCTTAGGACCTAACAATGATGCTCCATAACTGATGTCAGGGGTTGGGGACCTGTGGCCCCACCTATTTTTGCACTCCCCCCAAAAATCCTGACCATCCTGCAGTGCCCCCTTTAATTTTGGTTTCTGTCTCTCTCTCTGTCCCTCTCTGAAAAAAGAAAAAAAACACAAATCCCCCATTGTCAAATATTTGCACACCCCTTATGTACAAGGAAGGCTTATATATGGCAGTACTGAAAGACTCGGTTCTGTACCTCCATGGTAGAGTAATGCGTTCCAGCAGTCTCATAAGGCTATTGCTTGATAAGGACTCAGAGGCTCATGAAAGATCATAGAGGCACAGATTCTAAGGTTTGGAAGGGACTTCGAAGATAATCTATTCCAGCCCTTTGCCCAGTGCAAGAATCTGCTACTTGGTTTAGGGTGCCTCCTATTCAGATCTGCTAAAAATAAATCTTCGGCTTTACTGCATCATGCTTTCCAAATTAAAGATGTACCTTACGCATGATTATTTGAAGAGTGCATAATAATATTATGAATATCTCCATACAATGATATTCTAGGAAAAATTAATAAACCATTACAGTTATTGCATTAAATACATTTTGGAAAGGCTGCACATCTACTATTTAACAAAGCTATCTTTTTTTTTCCTAACAGATGTTTATATTCCTTTTAATTATATTAGAAAGATTGTTTTATTACTCAGATCTCATTCTTATTTTATGCATCTCTTTATAAAATGATTCCACTTCCTTGCCTTTATTTTTTTTTATATCTTCGCTTGCCAACAAATCAGTTAAATTAAGGATAAATTGAGAGAATCAAGTGCAAGTGGAAAAAGAAACTACAGAAATCGAGGGAGAATTAAATGCCTATCAATTAATAGCACATAGGATTGTAAGATGAAGTTCATGCAAAAGTTTTCTTTTATTTATTTAATTTATTATAGTTTCATGCTGCTTATTCCCAAAATTCTCTAAATGGCTAACAGTCAGAAACATCATTAAAAGAAAAAAAGAAAAAAAAAACGCAGTAAAAATAAACTCACCCCCCCCAATAATAATAAAAATCTCAATAGTATCATAAAGGATTAAAAAATAATAATGCAAAGTCATGTGTCCATGAATGCATCCCCACATGTCTTCCTCTTGGCCTAGATGGAAAGGTCAGGTCTTGGCTGCTTCACAGGGAGGGAATTCCAAAGCATGGGGCAGTGATTGAAAGTGCCTGTTTCCTGGTCCCATCAGATGTCATTCTTGAATAGACAGGGCTCAAGGGGGCCTGTTCAACCTGACTGGACAGGCAGATGCATATGGAAGAAGGTGGCCCCTTAGCTGACCCAGACTAGAGCTAAAGGAGACAACCAGCACCTTGAATCAACACCCAGAAGTCAACGGACAGCCAATAAAACTTCCAAAGTAGTGCTGTCACCTGAGTATGATGGGAAACCTCCATCACTAACTGGGTGTAACATTTGGTGTCAGCTATAGCTTTCAAATACTTTTCAGGGGCAGCCCCATGTAGAATGCATGACAGTAATCCAAGCAGAGGTGACTAGCTATGAATAATTGTGAGCAGAGTTTTTCCATGAGAGGAAAAAAAGGGGTACGGGAGAAATGGCTAGGAGACATGGCAGAAGAGGATTCAGAGAGCTCAGTCTTTCCCCATTTCCAACTGACAAATTTATTTAGACCAACCTTGAGTTGCACCAAGACATTTGTCCCCTTGCTGGAAATGGGGGTTGGTGGGGAAGTGCTCTTCAAGAAAAGCAGATGCTAATATTTGTCCTCCCTTCATTCTGCTCATCTGTTGCCAGCAGAGCATTTGAAAGAGAGGAATAGGATTTTCTGCTTAATGTCACATAGTCGGCATATGCAGCACTACATAGAAAAATGAACCTAATTTATCAGCAGTAAGAGAACTCCAACTGAACACCAGTGTCTTCTGAATATAGATATATAAATAGATTAATTGAGTTTGTGGTTTCAACTCCTTCAGCAGCTTTTGCCATCTGAATTCAGCATGGATCTCTATAACCATAAAAATTGGAAACAGTTTGAGAAAACCAAATCTGGAAAGCTGGAATTTCTCGGGCTAAAAAAAAAGAAAGAAAAAAAAACAGAAAAGGAGCATGAGAAATGCCACAAGGGTTTGTGGTAAATTGTTTTTTTTTCAGTTGAAATAATAGTAACTCCACAATAAATAATTTCCTCATCTTTTTTAACTTAGAGAGGGCTTTTTTCCCCCCTACAATGGAGCCATTTCAGCCAAGAAGTGTTGTCAAACTGCTTCTCCTCAACCATTTGTAGAGCGGCCTCCTCTGCTTTCTCAGATATCTTTAAACGACTCTTTAAAAATGGAGGTTTTGGCATCTTCCACAATGGAGCACAGAAGAGACCAGTTTACGTTAGTTGGGCTTCTTCCTTTTTCTTCCTGTCACCCTCCTAACTTGAAAAGAACTTTCTCCCCCCATTTTTGGTGGTGGTTGTGGGGCTTCTGTGATAACTGCATGTTTTTGCCTCAAACCGCGCAACTTCTGATCACGTCTGAGAAGTAATCAAGTGCTTGAGTTATCATAATGGTCATAATTTGGGGAGAGGGTTAAAATGAGGCTTCATAAACTGTCTCTTAAGCTGTGTGTATGGGTGATGGGGTGTTTTTGTTGTCTGTTTGTTTGTTTGTCACTTCCTGTAGTTTCTTTTATAGCTATAGCTTGTCTTGGTTATGGCTTTCTCTTTGTTCCCTGCTCTGTTTAATTCTCTGCCTCATTCATTAATCATCCCTCTGACTATTTATACCAGTGGCAAGTATAGCTAACACACTTAACGTTTCCTTTTGTCTCGGTGGCACTCTTTGTGGAGACCAGGAGAAAGCTAATTATTAACTGTAAAATGACATTAAAAACTCTTAGATAAGCATACAAATGGGGCATCTTGGTGAAAAGCATTTTTTTCCCTCCCTTTTGGTAACCTTCAAGCGCTTGCAGCCAAGTGAATTTTTTCCTTCTTTATATAATGCTGAGTTCATGGCATGGAGTGCCAAGAACACGGATAATTAATGAAGGAGCTCCATTAAAACCCATTAAGTCTGCCAAAGTCTGTCTCCCTCCTTCTCTCAATTTCACCTCTGGACAGTGGAGGGGGAGAATTCCACATCTTATCAGGCAGAAGCAGGAATGCCACTTTTTATGATTTAAGGTGTCACCTCAAAAATTCACGTAATTTGCTTTTATTTCTAATTCTCTCCGTCCCCCCTCCCTTTTCTATCTTTTATTTTGGGTGTTTTGTATCTTTATGCCCTCATCTCAGCTTAATCCTTGTCTATTTAGGATTGTTAATCTCATCTTGGGTTGAAATCAACCTTCATTAAGTCAGCTAAAATGAGAACGAAAGAGATTTAATAGCTGGAGTACAGAAACAACTACATTCTGCTTAGAAATGTTGTTTACACTTGAGAGGTACAATTACACTGGGAAACCACGTGGGGTCTTTGCTTTTGGGAATGAGCTGAAAAGTGTTATAAAAATATCTAGATCAGAATTGGAGGCTTTGAGGGAACAGGGCACCTTTGCCAAGCTCACGTCTCTGCTGTCTCAGAATTCAAAGATAAAAACAAAAATTAGAGAGAAACCAAATGCCTTCTATGGTTACTCTTTGGGGCTAATTTTCACTGTGGTAGGGAAGGAAACAGACCCAATTGTGCAACGGAGAGGACACCCAAACCTGCAATTTTTTTTATTATTTCTGTGATGAACTCTCACATCTGCTCCGGAGAAGGAAGAAGACAAATCCATCAAAAAGATCCAGGAACTAAAATTTCCAAATAATGCAATAAATCTAGAAAGACAGCATTGTAAAAACTGCAATCACGGTGAGGTGAATCATTCTTGGCAGCATTATAGATTGCAGCCAACTTCTTCCAGGATATTTTTTTCAGCTTCTCAGCCTAGCCTGTAGCCCTGAGATTTTCCTGGTGGTCTCCCATCTGAGTACTAATCAAGTCCAACCCTGCTTAGCTTTGGGGGATCAGCCAAGGTTGAAGTCCTATATGCCTCAACATAATGTAGTTCCACACATAGTGTCTTATAAACAATAAGGAGCATTTTCATTGTACAGTTCATCATTTCAGTAGTCAGCCAACCAGACAATATGATTTTAGGAAGTGAGCATAAATATAATTATTTTCCTCTAGGGTCAGAATATTTGCAGAGGGTGGGGAGAATTAGGAACTTGGAAAGTCTATCTCCCTATTAAGTTATACTTCCTTTTCATTTTCAAAACCTACAGCTGTTTTGGAGGTCTGGGTAAAACCCACTAGAAAAGATTAGCAAGTAAAGTCTCTTGTCCAAAATATATCTCAGTAAATAACTACATAAATATTTGAAACAACGAGTGCCTTTACTTTCTTTATGGAAACATAAATGCTTGTGATCTAGGAAATGGAAGTGAAGTAACTCAATTCCCATAGCCCAGCTAAGCTTCAGCAATAAGCAGCATGTAACTTCAGCAGTGATTCATTCTTGCCGTGTTGGGGTGATGCTTCTGAATTTAATTTAATGTCTTAAATATTGGAAAGATTAAATCCCAGCCAGTACTGTTGTCCTTGAGTTTCATCTTCTCTATTCAATCTTGTAAGTGCTTTTTGGTATTGAATAATAATCTCCCTTTACAAAGCTCAAGCTTCACTGTATCTAGAAATACAGATTTTGAAAAAGATAGTACCTACATACGAGCTGGACTGAGGAAATATTTGGCAAGGTGATAGTATTTTTTATTTTGTTTTCAGTCTGGGTTCTTCCATCTAGACTCTAGAGTCATACATTTCAGAAACTCACAAACTAGGGAAGCATTAAAAAATGAATGTATCAAGCATGGCAAATGTATGGGAACATTTCTAGTATTCATTTACACCTAAATAGCAAGCAGGTACATCAGCATTTTCTCACATTTTTACTGCAGATAGGACTTCTGTTTGTGAACTCTGCTAAGTCTGTTTAGACATTTGTGGAGTTTTTGTGAAGGGAAATTTATATACTTTTTTCCTCTGATGTTGGGCTGATTTATAATTTGGGACAAATAGCGAGATTCTTGGAAAGGGTGCTCATTGTGCATTAGCAAAATATTGCACTGGTCCTTATGAACATTATTCATGGTGTTGAATTTTACTGAATGTTGTTGCATTTGCTCTAAACGTGTAAAAATAATACTGGGTATAAACACACAATTCTAGTAGCAATGTAATAGGAATCTATGAGCAGTATGAGATAAATTTGAGATCACTGATTCTCTCTCAAGAGCCCTAAGCAGGTCAGTTAAAGACTGAGTGGCAGCATTCAGACAAACTAGCAAGCTTGGTTAGATTTAACTTTAATTAGCTTATTTCTGCCTTGGTGTGTTGTATGAACTTAGCCATCTGGTTAGCTTATAAGGCTGTGCAAAGAATTGCAAGGGGCATGTTGCAGAAGACATTGGAGCAAACCCCCTGTAAAAGCTCATGATGCAGTCTTGCCAACTATTCAGAAGAACGTAACTACCTCAGTGCTTTGAGGAAAGGGATCACTTTGAATGATTTGCAAAGTCCTGCTGGTTTAGGATTCAGTATATTGCACAAACCTGGAAAATGGGTGAATTTAGTAACCCACTCACCTGTGCTATGGGAACTCAGCCAATGTGGGGTGGAGATGACCTTGAGAAGGAAGGAAAATGTAGCCTTCAGAAGTGAAAAATTGCCCACTCCTAATCTTAAGGTGCCTCCTCAATGTATTTGTTACTGTTCTTCAATCTTGTAGGGCAGCAAATATGTGAGGAACTTGTATCTTTCATCCTGTTGGTTGTTACAGTATAGGCTACACAGAGCCAGGATCTCAACACAACACTACAGAAGAGTGTTGCTAAATTTCTTTTGTCTACGTGGTCATAATCATCACAAAGCACAAAGGTGCAACGTTCCTTGCAGAGGAGGAAGTGTGCAAAAGTTACATCATGATAATGCTTACCCCTGGACCAGCAGAGCCATAATGCCTTTTTCCAGTAGGCAGCTATCACTACAATCCGCGTTGTGGAGTTTCTCATACGATGGAGCACTTGCTGCTTCCCTAGGCTGCTGCCTCCTGAAGGAAAGCATTCTCGCCAGAGGAACCATGCTTTCCTGTGGTCCATGTGGTTTAAATTTTCTGAGCACAGCGGGTGACTTAGCAATTGTATTGGGCTTTGCAGTCTAGCCATGGCATTTTAAAAGGCATCATGGGAACTGCAGCTGTCTTCTGGATAATTTATGCAACCCAGACCTTCCTTTAGTTAATTTGATTCAGCTTTTTGATTACTGCAGTCACAAAGTTGAATTGGGAAATGGTTTGCAAAAATGTGAGTGTGGCTTTCAGAACCGGATTTTCATACTTGCCCAGGTTTACTGATGCCCTTAAGAATAGACCAACTGCTGAACCAGGATTAGAATTTGGTCCTCTGTAACAGGCATCTTACGTCAACTCATGTTAACAAAACACTTGCAATAGAAACATTGCATGATATTTTTTTTTCTTTGCTCAGTTTCCCCTCCGCCACACACCCTATGAAATTCTTGTAGCTGGATATGGGGAATGTCACCACTTTTTTAAAACAAAACAAAACAAAACTTCATGTTTTCCATTTTCCTAAGCTTTTACAGTCCACCCACTGCCTTCATCCATTCAGGCTCTTCCCACTTAAATTTGGAAGTCTCATGAAATCCAGGGATGCTGTCTGTGGGCATCTTAGCTTGTTACCCAAGGTCCTTCTCTAATAGTACCCCAGTCAAACCAGTCTTTGACTTTTTAATTAGCGTATTGCTACTGTGTGTCCATGCATTACATCTGACAGATTATTTTAATGTCTCCACCTGTTATCCCCTTCCACTTGTCTTTTGACAATAAAATATAAAAAGTTTTGAAATGAGGTTTTAATTAAAGCCCATATCTTAGAAAGGAATACACAGAATTATTTATTCACCTCTAACCCTAATTCATGGCTAACCAGGAAAAAAAAAACATATAAAAAAACATTGCATAAAAATAAAAGGCAGGGAATACTAAATAGAATAGGTTATGAGTGTGAAATCTTATAGAGGAACCTGACTCTATTTTTTGATGGATTGTTCTCCTTCATATCTACCAACCTTTTTCAAAGAAGTTGTACCAGATACACTAGACTTTCCTCTCTTCTAAACTGCTTGGTAAAGACACAGCCACTGTTGGAGTTCTCCTCTAGGCAGTCATTGACTGATAACATGTAGTAATATCAGGGCTGGATATGTGGTGGTGGTGAGTCAATGGTCCTTATGTTCAGAATGTGAAATAATTCTTCTCTGAGTTTCCATGGCTGGTGGTTATTTTCATGCTTGAGCAGAGGGAAAGAAATTCATGGGAAGGAACTTCTGAGCCCGAAAGCCAGCCCTTGCTAGCATTTCCAGAGACAGATGAACCTACGGCCCATGTCCCGTAGGCTTTACCCTGGTTCCTGTCTTCACAAAACTCCCAGAGATACATCTTTTGAGAGCAAATGCTATTAGCCAGAACAGACTGAACATCTTCATCAGCCGAGCAAGCAGAGGCCTGGCCTGTAATTGAGACACATGTGGTGCTGTCAGCAGGTGATGGCAGACAGACGTACCTGAATGACAGTGTGACAAGGAGCAGAGACAGGGGGCCCCATCTAGCCACTCTTACTGCCAGAGTGATGAGCACACAGGAACACAGTCTGCGAATTATCAGCAGGCCAAGATGGAGCTGAGGCTTCAGGAGAGATGCCAGACAGTTTGCAATGTGCTACAAATTTCTTTCAGCGGTTAGTCTTTTTGCTATGCACAGCCCCCTTGCTATTAAGCAGACAGAGCGGCTCATATCCTGCGGACGGATGATAGATGTGACACATCTTTGAAAAAAGCTGTTTGTCTTCCACAGGTGTATGCATTTCCATCTCCAGCAAGAGGCAGGGAAGAGCAGCGCGTGACACTGTTCAGCCCTCGCCTGCGATAATGATTTGGCATTCAGGGGTGTATCAAAAGAGGAAATCTTTCATGTACAATTATGACAGAAAATAAAGGTGCTGACGTTTTGTGTACAAAGAAGAGAAGCAAGATCAAAGGGCTCTAATGAAAGTGGATTACATTAAAGGAGATGGCCAATCTTCTCACAGCAGTGCTAGGTTTTGGAGGAGGGGGGCTGGCTCACAAACACCGCTTCCAACAGGCAATTCTCCATCTTCGGTCTAAAACGGCACCATCCATTTTATTAACACAGAGAACTCTTCCACTGCATTTCATTGTGTGCACAGACTAGGTTGGTTCTCTGTTCTACCTGTGCTGCTTGTCAGTAGAAATTTGGCCCTAAAATCCTAGCCAGATGATTAGGGAGAGAAAAACCAACAGAGTTCACACCTTCTCCTTGTTGGCGCTGAATATGATACTGTACTTGATGTCATTCAAATTTAGCCCACCTAATGGAACTTCAGCTAAGAAATGATTTCATATGAAAGGAGGAATTCTATAGATACCCCTCAGGGCAGACATGTCAGCCACATGTATCTTCTGTTGTTTCTACTATGGAGTCTTTAGGAAGTGAAGTAAAATAATGTGACATTCATATTGGAACAAGTAAATCATGGATTTCTTTGGGCTGTTCTATATAATCTCAGCTTTTGAACATTCCTTGAGTGTTTTCAAGGCCCCTGTGCTTGATCACATTTTCATGGTGCCTTAGTTTTTGGCCAGCAGAGAAACAAATCTCCATTAGTGTAGGATACTTTGGGGAAAGTGCTGATCCATCCTTTACTCTAATGTAAAGTGTGAAGCACAACATCCATACATCACACTTATTTATGTGATCCTTGAGAGAAAGAGAGGAATTTGTCTGGGCTTTTTGCTCCTTTCTAAGACCAATTGCAATTAGGGAAACACCTTTGAGGCTGCAGCTGGGGGTTCATTCAGCCATTAGTCTGGTCTGGAGACATCTTGGAAGGAAGAGGTTGGTTCAGATAAGATTGGGACTTTTTCTTTGGTGACCCCAGGATGAAATTCCATTTCCTAAAAGGCCTTCTTTTTCAGAAGGGGATCTGCCTTTGATTCCTCTGAACTGTTAGACTGTAACTCACAGAGAGTTAGCTGACTGGGTCAACTGATGGACTTTGATGCTTCCTCAAACTATTGAGCCCTACTGACCCAGTTAAACAGGACTCACCCATCTTTCCTCCCTCATTGTGAACTCTCATTTCCAGTTCTCTCTAATTCATTCCAAGCCTCCTCTTGGCTCTCCCTGCTCCTGAAGCCTATGTTGCTTCAGACTAGTTGAGCAGTCTCTCCTCCCTTCCTATGGAAATCCTAAGAATAGAATCATACCATATTATATATGAGACTACATATGTAGATTTATGGACTGTGTTTTTTTGAAACAAACAAACAAACAAAAACTTAGGTCACCTATCTGTAATTTTTTAGAACAGAAGTTCTGATACTGATGTAACAGGGATATGAATATGCAGTGCAGACAGGACTTTCATATGAAATTTGGTGTCTTGTATTTGCCAGTCTTTGTGCATCTGATGGCTGAATAAAGCTTAACACAAGGACATTTGTACTAAAGGGCCATGAGACACGAATAACCTGTGGGGGAAATTGTTCAGGAAGAGATTCTACACAGATCTCGGACATTCAACCGACTCTGCTTACTGAATAGCATCTCCAGTTTCCAGTGCATCAAGGTAACTGCTGAATGTATGTGGATTTCTCCAGCCTGGACTTTCAGTCATAGCATTGCACATCTCCTTAGAGTGTTGGCATGTGTAATGGGCAGCTAGATCCAGTTCAATAAGAGCATTAGGGAGTGCTCGCTGCCATTCCTTTTGCAAAGTAGATTCCTGGTTAATAGCCCAGAATAGTCCTTTGATAAGGGGACGCGGTGGTGCAGCGGCTTAATGATGTTGAAAGTTGCCGGCCAGAAATGGTCGACACTTCAGCGGTTCGAGCCCAGCTCCGCACAGCAGAGTGAGCTCCTGCTTCCTCCCTAGCTCCTGTCAACCCAGCAGCTCAAAAACTTACGTGAGTAGATAAATGGGGACTCTCACTCCGGTGGGAGGAAAAATGCTGGCGGCGCCTTGCAAAAGGAGACGGGAGTAGTTGCCAGTAGCGCGGAAAACCATGCACGCTTGAAAAAGGCGCAAAGCAACGGAAACCCCGCCTCCTGTGTTCGCCAGCTGGGCTCTCCTCTAGGAAGGAGGCCATGGCAAACCACTTCCGAAACACCTTGCCTTGAAAACTGCAGGGACTCGTCCAGGCAGTCACCGCAGAATCAGTAACGATTGAGCGCGGATAAAAAAAAAAAAAGCCCTTTGATGGGAAGAAGATGAGACTGTACCTAAGCAAATAATTGCCGAGAACACTGTATTTTATAATTTATTTGTTTCTTTATTTTATAACACTTAGAATTCCAAACCTGCCAAAAAATTCACATAATAATAAAGTAGTCCAAATGAATATCAAGAATAAAAGATAACCACAAAGAAAAGGACAGAGAAAATCCAAAATGCAGAGCATTTCTGATGAAAATAATTTGAAAAATTGTTTTGGAAGTAGGTGAAGAGGACTTCACAAAGACCCTCCAGTAGAATGAATGGAATTAAAATAAAAGCAATCAAATGATTTGGAGAGAAACTGAAGTGAGGGAATGTTAGCAAGGGTGAATGCAAACTATAACTAGATTGTTATGTGTGTTTGGGAAGATGGTTGGAAGAATGCTGATTGAAATAGCATGAGAGGCAGCAGTAAGTCCAGTCTGGAAAGCGGGTACACAGACCAGATTTTTGTTCTTCAGAAAGTCGTTGAGAAATGCATCAGTTGGATAAAGAAGAAATATTATGTGCTTGTTTATCTAAAGGAAACAGATGATAAAGCGAACAGGCTTCAAATTAATACTTTCAGCCACATAGTTTACTGAATGTCTAATTCAGAATTCTCCAATAAAAGGAAGCTTGTTCCTGCAAGGCTGCCATGAAAACGTGGCATGGCGATCTAATAATGCAAGAGCCCCTGTGCAATATGTCTTATTAGTAAAAAAAAAAAAAAAAAGGCATGTATTGTCAACTTAGCAAAAACACAGACTTTAATCTTAGTCTATATGGATTTCATTACTACAATATGCAGCTATTAAGGAATGACTACATATAATGCAACATTTATTAAATAGCTATCTTTAATTTTACTTCAAATTATTTAGCATTGTTTCTATATATTCAGGCAGTTCTTTATAAAGCAACAGTCATATTTAGCCTGAGGTACAGAATATCAATTACACAATATCAAAATATCCTTATGGGGAATATTTTGTTTTGAGCAGGGCAGCGCTAAACAGTGCTAAATTTACCTTCCTAGTAACTGATACCATCATCACTGAACACCAGGAGTTAAAATATCTGATGCTTTATTTGACTTAAAAAACAAATAAACAAACAAGCATATTTTGATTTCTCATGTTTTTTATTACTGCTTCTATGATGCTCTGTTCTAAATCACTGTGGCTGATCCCTGATGAGACCAAACTATGGTGATGGTTTGGGCTTAACTATAGTTTGAATTCTGAAGTAGAGTTAATGCAAAGAATGTTGGCTGCAATGGATAAATGGATAAATCAGTGGGAGACCTGTTTAAAATGCAACTCGCTCATGAACCTCTTGGTGATTCTGGAAATGTCAATATGGTATTTATGAGCTTACAAAACTGCCTATCAATTAATCCGGAGGCCGGAACTATTAATTCAAAATGGGATCAGTTCTCTTAAGCAGGGATCTTTTCTAGTCTGCTCTTACTTACATACATACATATTTAATTAGAGGTCCAAGGACTAAATTTGGAAGGCTATACTAAGTGAACTGCTGATGAGGAGAAAACAGTAGAAAGCCCTGTCCATCTTGCTTTCAGCTTCTTGGGATTATTGCTAATAATACATACTCATCCATTCATTTTTACAAAGCCTCTGATGACACAACTGATATTGATTTGGAACTGGTGGCCAGTATATGCAGAGCAAACATTTTAACAAAACCTTTCCAAGCCATTACTGTATGGTTTGGCAGCTTGAGTATTCATAAACATTGACGAGGCTATTACAAGATGTCAGAAAATGTGCTTAATTGGAAGTTATTAGTGCTGTTGGAAAGCAGATTCCCTGAGTTTTTAGAACATGTCACTGTTTTGTGTCATTCAGAGCAGCACCCCTCTTTCATCTCTATAAAGAAATCAGAAAAAAAGAAGATTTACAGCTTATTTTGCTCTACGTTACACATGGCAGGGTTTGCATTTATTTATTTATTTATTTATTTTCTTTTAAAGAGGACCAAGATACTCTTGTGGCTGACCCAGTTGGTTATATGTTGGTGTGTGCTCACCTGAGACTAGGTCATCTGTGTTGGGGGAGAGGGGAGTTAAGGATGTCAAAATGGTGGGTGCAATTAGGTGTTCAGAGCCCCTCCCCTGTTTACATTCAAGCAATACATGGGATACAGTTGCCTGGCTGAACTTGCCATTTTGACATCACTGACTCCTTAGGGGCTCTCCTGACCTGGCAGCTGTTTCTGTTAAACAACTACTGGACTACAATAAAAGTTCTATGAAGGCTGTAGTGAAGAAAGATTGAGGAAAGCTCAAACATAAAAGGTAAATTTGGCAGTACAAGCTGTTAGGAATGACTGTCATGAGCAGAATTTCAGGCTCCTGACAAGTTACTAGAACAAAGAGGAAGCCCCCACCCACCCAAAAAATCAGGTTTATGGTTTTCTCTGAGAAATAATGTCAAATGGTCATAATAGTTACTTATTTAGGGAATGGGAGGAACAAGAACCAAGTGGTTTCTGTTACAAAGATGTGAAAATCATTCTTGGGGTCTTCCAGGGAGGTTGGTTTTCTGTACACATTCAGAGGCAGTCAACTCAAGAGCCAGAAGTTATAAAAACAGATGTTGACAAGCTCAGAATGGTATTTCTTCTGGCCCATGTTAGGATCAACCAGTATCCACTCACAGGACTTTTCCACATCTGATCCCAGAACGCTGCTGCCCTTGCTTGTCCATCTGACATCATAAAGCTTCCAATAGGCTTTGCATACAGATAACTAACAGAGCTTCTGTTCGAGAGGAAACACTGTAAGGATGGTTTTGCATCATTTGTTCTGCAGCTTCAAAATGAGCTGTTCCAACTGAAGAGAATTCCCACTGGCACCCCCCCTGGTTCATGGGTTTCCCCTTCTTCCTGAAGCAAAGGCGCTTTGCCACCACTCCCCTCTTTCTTGTCACTCTAAACAGTGTTTTTGCTATATGTGATGGAATTTGCTGAAGGTGACAGTGAAAATAGACATTTCCAAAAAACATTGTTGAACAAGGACAGATGGACCTTTGGGTGGTATCAAATAAGTTATTAGCATCTTTCCCATTTTGTTGTCCAGTCATTAAGTCGTGTCCGACTCTTCGTGACCCCATGAACCATATTGCGCCAGGCCTTCCTGTCCTTCACTGCCTCCCTGAGTTTGCTCAGTTTTCATGTTCATTGCTTCAGTGATGCTATCTAACCTCTGTCGTCCCCTTCTCCTTTTGTCTTCAATCTTTCCCAGCATCAGGGGCTTTTCCAAAGAGTCCTCTCTTTGCATTAGGTGACTAAAGTATCTGAGCTTGAGTTTCATTATCAATCCTTCATCTTTCCCATAAGACCTTGTTAAAAAAAAGACACTCTGAAATCTCCAATTCATATCAATATGATTGACTGTTTGATCAGTATGATTGACTGTTGCATTACAAACATAGGAATTATTCCTATTCATTCAAGTCTTCCACTTACAAAGGTTGCATTTGTGAGTTACGTAGATTATTGACTTTTTATTGAAGGTTCTTCATGGACAGAGTTTGTAATCGAAAATCTTTTCAAGTTGCGTATCAATCTCAGTTACAAATCATTTGAAAGAAACAGTACTAACCATATAATCATTCCAATTAAAGTTTTGTTAGACACTACAAGTTTATCTGCTTAACTTAAAGCTATCCTTAAGTCATAGTGCAGCTGAGAAAATAACAATTTAAAGGGTAATAAAATGTTTTCTTCTGCAAGTTTTTTTTTCTTGTTGGCAATTAGTGTGCAAAAGTCTTTCTCCTGAGGGAGTTTCAATGTATATATGGGCAAAGGTTCACTGAATATGATAGCAATCTTTTTCAACGTCATAGGCTAAAGATATTTTTTATTTTGGTAGAAACGACAAGAGTTCCATTGAACAAAGTCTTTGCTCTTTGCAAACATAGTAATATATACATTGCATATTCAGTATTCCATAATTTAGCCATTTATTTAAATACCTAGGTTGTGAGTTTCTTTTCTTTTTTTTAATGAAACCATACTATTGAGACATTATTCAGGGAAAATCTGTTTTAACAAAACTGTAAAAAATGTTTTGCTATTAGAATTTTTAATGTATTTAGTGATACCTCTAAAAAAGAGAAACCATATGGATTTCTCATGTCAAACTCTGCATTTTTGAAACAATACAGTTTATCCCTATTGTGGTCACATGCCAAAGTGGAGGGCTGGGTCAATTGTAATCTTTTCAAATATGCTTTTGAGGAAAAAAAGGGGGGGGAAAGGATTTTCATGGAAATAAACATTTGAGCAAGAGGGATCTCCATCTATGTGGATTCCTTAATGAATGTTTAAGAAAAGTTCATAGTTATTCAAAATGTTAGCTATTCAACATGCACATGTAGAATCTACTTTTCCCCTGGATGGAACACAAAAATGATATTGAGATCTTCATCCACAGGTACATTGGTAAAGGAGGAGCTTCAAATGATTTAAAATGCAAATAAAGTAAGCATAAGCACATTGAATTAGGCTTGGTAACAAATAAACAGTTAATCTAGTTTCTTCAGGACAATGTAATATAACTCCATCTATAAAAGAATAAGAATTCCATCAACTGAATGTATTAAATGAAAATTTCCATCTGTTTCCAGAAGCAGCTGGTTAATCTAGCTTAGACGTTACCAGAGTCAAGCTATCAAGAAATGGCTAAATCAGATTAATCAACCAAGGTTTAGAAAGATGTCCAAGGTGACTCAGACATCCCAACCCACCCATTTGCTCCTATTCAAGGCAGTGATGTGTTTCCTGGGCTCAGGAAAATTAAGTCAGATGGCCCTTCTCAGGATTCAACACTTAATGTTAAGAACATCATTTGACTGCGATGATAGATAGATAGAACAAATAGGGTTGGATGCCATCAGCTATCAAAATAATTTGCTATTACCATACCAAGTGGCAGTGAATGCCACAAGCTAGACAACTGCTTTATTTATTTATTTTTTAAAGAAAAGTATAGATAGCCCGAAGGGAACTCCAGTTAGATCTCAGGATTTAATGCCACGTTTTACTTTACCTGCTTTCTTTAATTTGCTTTAACAATTGGAATATCTTTCTTCATATAACTCTAATTATATGTACAGTGGTGTCTGGGGCAGAAGGGAATCAAACAGATAAGACACAACGAGACGGCGGTTGTGTTATCATGATAGAAGGGGCCTGTGCACAAAGGAGCAGGGCTTTGACTGCGATGCCACGACTGCCATCTTGCCAGCTTTGACAACTCCCCAAACGCTGCCGTTTTTATACACACGCACACAAAGGGCACACATATTAATTTAACTGATTTTATTACTCGATTATGATAGACATTATACTTCTGAATTATACGTGGACCCTCAGCCCATCACTATGATAGGACTTTACTCTTATTCTTGCTTTTCCCTGCCCATTTCTTCAATCCTGTTTTCTTCCATTCCTGTCACAATTAATGTCATAAATTCCCCATCGGTAGCTGTAAATTTGTCAGGCTTTCCTTGAAATAAGACCACGGTCTCAGTTAAAAAACAACAGAAGGTTGGATGCAGGAACAGCCAGCATAATTTTGACTGATTGATCTGAGGCATTTGGTTTTTCAAAATGGAAATACAGAATCAACAGTTCCTAAGGGGCAAGCCTGGTAAATAACTTTGTGAATCAAGTAGTTGTTTTAATATATGCTTGATGGATTCTTTTGAGCCATTTATTTTAAAACAAAATGTAACTTTTTCTCAAGCATTGAGAAGGGCATACCAAAGGGAAATTTGCTTTAATCGCGTTGCCAGTAAATGAGCCATGTTATGTGAATAAATAAAAACACAGACACAGGCATTGTCCATCTTCTGTCATGCAGAGTGTTTATTCTACGGTATTAATGTGGCCAGAATAATCTTGATCCACCTCCTCATCGAGCTATTACTTGCGTGCTGCAAACAACTCAGTGCAAATACCAAGTAGCTTTCTTTCAGAAAGTAGCTAATAAGAGCCATGTCATTTGAATATAGATACCAATGATTAAGAAGCCCATACAAGATCCAATGGTAATGATTAGATCCACCACAACTCCACCTCCTCCTCTAGCCTGGCCAGTTTCCTGAACCCTCATCCTGGATCTTCTCCAGTGGGGAACCAAAGTAACCTTGTTCCTGAGTGTCAGCATTTTGCCATTGTCAAGGCGGGTGGGGGCATGGCTGTAGAGAAAGCAGGCAGGGCAGGCAGTGAGGGGGGTCAGATTGGGGAACAGGCATTGGGGTCGCAGGCAGCAAGCAGCAAAAACATAGACGTGAGGAACCTGGACCTTCTGATGGAGTTTGTCAGCTCCTTACTCAGCTTGAGCTGTGGGGCCTGTTTTTCCTTCAAGGAGGAAAAAGAATTTAATAACACCAGGTAGATAACACCCATCAACCCATCCTGCTTGGTGGGTTGAGTGAGGAGTGAGTGAGGAGCCATGGAACTGGTTTACTGTTTACAACAATAAATATTTTTATTCTCCAAGATTTGAGGAATCAGCATCTCCAAAGTTGTGTATGTGTAGGGATTGTGTGTGTGTGTGTGTGTGTATGTGTGTCTTTGAGTCAGTCTTGACTCCTGGTGACCACCCGGACAGGTCCCTGCAGTTTTCTTGGCTAGATTTCTTAGGAGTGGTTTGCCAATACCGCCTTCCTAGGGTGAGAGAGAGTGACTGGCCCAAGGTCACCCAGCTGGGCTAGACCCTCCCAAGTCCAGATGGGAGATTCCACAGAAGGTTGTGGAGAATAATAGGGGTAAGTTGCTGTGGGACTTCCAGATCCAGATAGACAGGCAGGTACTAGCCAATCAACCAGACATCATAATAGTAGACAAGGACCAGAACAAACACTGGTGATAGATGTAGCAGTACCAAGTGACAGCAACATCAGGAAGAAGGAGTATGAGAAGCTGGAGAAGTCCCAGGGTCTGAAGGGGGAACTAGAGAGGGTGTGGAAAGTAAAGGCCAAAGGGGTCCCAGTGGTGGTAGGAGCACTCGGGGCTGTGACACCTAAGCTGGGAGAGTGGCTCCAACAGATCCCAGGAACAACCTCAGAGTTCTCTGTCCAAAAGAGTGCAGTGCTAGGAACAACTGAGATCCTGCACAGAACGCTCAAACTCCCAGGCCTCTGGTAGAGGACCCGAGATTGAGGAAGACACAGACCACCCATAGGGGTGAGAGGGGATTATATATATGCATTATTATTTAGTTTTTATATCTCATATTTAATAGAGCCAGTATTTAGTTTTTATATCTCATATTTTAATAGAGCCAGTATGGTGTAGTGGTTAAGGTGTTGCACTGGCTGTGCAAAGTAGACAAGCCCAATGCAAAGAAGGAGACGCTGCAACAGCCAAGCCATCAGGGCATGGTGAGGCAAGGGGTTTGCTTTTCAGCCAGTTTATTGCAGAGCCTGATGCTGATTTTGAACTGAGAGAGGGGGACTGGCCCGAGGTCATCCAGCTGACTTCCACACCTAAGGCAGGACAAGAACCTGAATCTCTCTGCACCCAGTCCAACGCCTTAACCACTTCACCATACTGGCTCTCTTAAAATATGGGATATAAAAACTAAATAATAATGCATGATGCATGTGGACAGTGCCAAATGTTGATCAGTTTCAGCCTTCTCCTGAATCCTCACTCATCCTGCATAAACTTTCCTAACCGCTGTTTGTATTCATCTCTAGTTAGCAGGATTCAAGTATTGGTTTAAAAAAACAAACTGAAAGAAAATATCATTCCAAAAGCTGATGTTGGCTTTCTCCTAGTTTAGAGAAAGGCTTGAGCTTTTGAATTGTAATTTGGAGTGTGAATAAGCTAATTGCAATTAACACTTATGGAGTGCACTACAAATAATTCAAGTCTGCAATGCAATTGGTTTAAAAAACAAAAAGCAAAAAAAAAAAAAAAAAAACCCTCTAATTTTGTGCCTAAGCACCAAAAACATCATGTCAGCCTACAAGAATGCAAAAATAAAAATAAATCTATTACAGTCAAAGGATCCCTTTTGCGACGTCTCTTCTTTGTTATGAATTTTTGTCAGGCTTTATCTTATTTTGTTGATTATTTAAATAACAGGAAGTAGAAGCACAATTTGCTGCTCTGAAAATTAATTAGCTGGTGGATAAAAAAATATGTTTACTAATACAAAAGAGATGACAGTGTAGTTTTCACTGAGTTACTAAACTGGAAACTGGAAATTGTGCCAGTACACATTGCAAAATAAGCCTCATATGACTGAGCACTAATCCAGACAAGAAATGGAGAAGAAATTCGTTTAGTTTGCATTTGAATGAAAGATTATCTAATTTGACACTTGTGAACCAATATTTCAATCAATCAATCAATCAATCAATCAATCAAATCTTTATTTCAGTCATAAACCGGCACAAGGTCCAACCAGGAAGAATTATGCCATTTCAAAAATGACACTGGAACTGATGAGAGATTGAAAAATAAATAAAAGCTAGCATTGCTAACACAATACTATAATATTAAAACACTAAAATCTCTCTACTAGTTTTAATATTAATTCTAAGACTATAGAAATAAATTGTGAAGGTCACAAAGAGGATGAACCAATATGCAGACTGAAACTTCACTATAATTCAAAATGTACAATTCTCCATATTTTGCAAAGCAGTTTGCCAGTCATCTCTTTTTTGCTTTGCTTTGCTCTGTTTTATTTGGGTTTGATTTGTTCTGCTTTTGTACTTTGCTCTTCCAGTCTACCCCATTTTCCTTTAGTAAGTTTGTTTTTAGTTGTAAGTTGCCCGGAATTGTTATTTACTGATATGTCCATTTATTTATTTAATTAAATAAATTTATGTTTGCATTTCCTCTTTATTTATTTATTTATTTATTTATTTAATTGAATAAATAAAGAGGAAATGCAAACATAAACAAACAAACAAACAAATAAACTGACATGATTTGTCTGGCCCTACTTCATACAAAAACTTCTTAGTTGCTGAACTCCAGTACGTCCAAAACAAAGATTTCCAATTAGTTTGTTCCATGGGGTTGTTTTTGTGTTGTTCTGAGGGACAGTATTTCAAAACAGGACAATCAGATTGCTGGTTTCCATATTTAGCAAGTGTTGGCAGCTTTATGTTGTACTGTAGCTCTTCCCTGATTAAATGGTTAAATGTCAGTATTTATGATTTCGCATCTCTACAGTTTGAAGACGTTCAGATCGAAGGTGTCTGCAATTTTATAAATGTTGCTAATAATAAAGCTTGTTTATTGCAACAGCTAAACTTTATGGGCCTAATATGAAGAATTGATTATGCAGACTTCACAGTGTCTAGATATGTAACAGGAGACATGTTTTTATTTCACTCATTGCTACTTAATTTATTTATCATGGATTTAATCAGCACATGGTTTTTCTCATTTTTTAAAATCCACAAGATTCTGCAGCGCCTGACTCTACTGGGCGCGGTGTTATTCTTTCCTCTAAACTTAATCTGTCTCAAACACAGAAATAAAATTAGCCAAACAATTAAAATAGAAAAAGCCACTTCATCAGCTAGTTAAACTGAACTGTTTTTAAAGAGTGCAATTTTATGCGTCTCTAGTGAAGTCTAAAAACTGCCAATTAAAAAGTCATTAAAACATAGTTAAGTTTGAAAGGATGTTTGTCAGCTGAAATAATTGTTAACATGCAACAAAAATGGCTCTAATTCATGAAACTATACCTATGCAGGAACGCTGTATCAGCATCGAGGGTCTTAATCTTGTTTGTAATCGTTCTCTTATCTTGCTTATTGGCACAATATGAAGATCCTGACCCGGATAAAGTGACAAAGCTTACAACTCTGCCACAATATCAATGACATTATATCAAAAGCCAAAACCAGAGGGAGGGTAGATTACAAGATGGTTTAAAAAGTGTCTTGGAAGTAATTATCTATTTGAAAGTAACATGGAACTAGGGTATTCTTCCTAAGTAGCCCCCTTCTACAAATCCAACCTCTTAAGCTGTAACAATGCTCCACGATTCTGAACCCCAACTGCTGTCAGCAGCCACACTAATTTGGCTGTTGTCACTGGAGCCATCACTGACTTTATGCAGAAGCCCTGATGGAGCAGGTCAGCATGATCTGCAGTTCTCTACCAGAGACGTTTCAGTCTTGGGAACAGGTCTTCCCAAAAGATACAGTGGTACCTCTAGTTACGAACGCCCCTCCTTACGAATTTTTCGAGATATGATCAGCTCCGGCCCCAAAAATTTACCTTGACATGCGAACTCCGCCTCAAGATACGAACCGGATCCGCAGCCATTTGCCCTGCTGCCACGCGGTCGCGGCTTCCTGTGAGCGAGATCGTGGTAGCAAGGAGACGTTCGGTGAGGCTTGTGGTGTGTTTTGTGGTATTTGGAAGGTTTCTGTGGCGTTTGGAAGGTTTTTGAGGTTTAAAAATAAAATGCATATGTTTCAGAACCGTTGAGCCGTATTTACGTTGAACCTTATGGGGGAAATTTACCTCGGGGTGCGACCAAATTCGGAGAGCGGATTAGCCGTATTTACATTGAACCTTATGGGGAAATTTGCCTCATGGTGTGACCAAATTCGGAGGGCGGAACAGATTAACTGTATTTACATTGAACCTTATGGGAAACTTTACCTCGACTTGAGACCAACTCGAGTTGCAACCAGAGTCACGGAATGGATTAAGTTCGTAACTAGAGGTACCACTGTACTTCCCCAACTAACCCTAATATATGAGATACTGCCACAGCAGCCAAAGCAAAGGACCAGGTGGGCTTTCCTTATCACTACTTATATTGCTGCTGCCTCCCCAATCAAATTAGTTGAGAGACAAGAGGAGGGCGAAATGACATCTTCAGTTCTCAGATTTCAGTGTGAGCTAGAAATGGATTCACAGGCCCTTAATGTTTGTCCATATTCTGAACTAAAAAAATTTTTGGCCATATGTATTACTGTAGAGGGAATAGTGAATGGCCTTGAAGGGCAGGAGGAAAAAGCTACCGAGGCAATGGTCCGATAAGTGGGGTTTGAGCCTGGGCCAAGTAAACGACTTAAGTAACATCTCAGGCAAGCCCATCCCTTGTTCACACAAAGATGGAGTGAGAGAGCGGGAAGCACATTCAGACTTGCAAGATTCTTTTATTATAGCTGTTACAATAAAAGTAGTCCTGACCTATATGGCATTGGTTTCTGAGTCTGGTCTACCTTGTAGGGCTGACAATTACAGAAAAAGATGTACTTTGCTTCCCTTTGCTGTTAGTTCAACAACAAACCATGTAAGTTCTCTGGGCATTCTCTGAATGTTTGAAGGGCTTGTAGAAAAATATTTCTGTGTCCAGATGTTTAAAAGAAAGATGGCTGTATCCATACAGAGTTTTACTACTGAGTTTCCAAACAGCATCTGGATATTAATTTGTCAAAACAGATTTCTGCAGAAAATGATGCTCCAAATATGTCAAGGCTCTTAGATGTTTTCCTGTTGATGAAGTGGTTAATGATTATAAGTATGATTGATTTTTTCTAAAACTCTGATACAAAATACAGCTCACAAAAGAAGTTATTTCCACCTGATTTGAAATTTCCTCCTATAATTTCGTTTTGCATCTACATTTTGTCACTTGTCATGCACATCATGCTGGGCTTCTTTTTTACACAAAAAGACAACCGACAAAGATACTCTAGGAACAAAACAAAAAAAGCCATACAATTACTCGTATTTTAAAGGACTCCCTTTTTTGTCACCTGAATTTTAGAAAGTCGGTTTCAGAACTTTTCTCAGAAAGAAAACAGATTTGTTTTTCAGAAGCTACTGTATATCCAAAAAGGAGGGCTTTAAATAATAACAGCAAATTTCCACCCACTCTGACTTCTATAATGTATTACTAAGTTGCAATGGCCAAGGTAGCAATACTTACTATGGCTGTGCAGTTTTTGGATTTCATTTCCAAAAGCTGCTTTGGAATGTGCAGGTGAATGAATGTCATATCTGCCTGCAAACCCTTACAGAAGCTATTTTTTTTTCTCAGATCAACACAGTTGTGAAGGGCAATATTGAGAAAAGGAATTTTTAGGAACTTGAGTTGCTAATATGAGTGCAACACAGATTGCGCTCCCAGTTTAGGATGATAAAATTTAAGAGTAGGGATGAATAGGAGATCAGTGTAGAAGTGTAATGGTATGTCAGGATGACCATGGGAGTCAGGGGGAAGAGCCGCAGACTAGACAACGGTCAGACAAGAGGCAGCTTACCCCACAGAAGGAATGGGGACATGGTAAACATCTCAGAAGGGACCCTCCCTAGTTTCTTGAGCCGTAAAGGCGAGGGGGGAGAGGTGGACTTTCAGACTTGCAAGATTCGGTTAATGTAGCTTTATAATAAAGTAGAATTAGTTCATCTGGGTGTGCTTCTGCCCTCAACTACCTCACAAGGCTGACAAAAAGGTGTGCTAGAGTTGGATTCTGCACTTACGTCTAGGCCCATCCCTGCTCAATTGCACTCTGAAATTTCAACCAGACAAGAAATGTGTACTCTCTTATCCTCCTGCTTTCTTATGTTCATTCCTCATTTTGGAAAAGTGGATACATTCCCTTGGCTCAGGTGCCTCTTTCTCTGGGGTAAAACTAACCAGGAAATGCTGTCAAGATTTTGCTATAATGATTCCATCTTATTGACTTCTGTGTCATTTTCATTTGTTTTCATGAAAGCAATATTGACTTAAAAACTCATTCCAGATTACTTCTATTTTGTAAGAGTGTTTTGACCTCCTTGTTTTAACAATTTAGTATTTAAGTATTTCTGTATGGCTCAATTTTAATTGTCATATTGAAAGCTAAGTCCTGTTCTTGGCTTTAATTTAGAACATTTATTGAGGCTCTGGTTTCAGTTTATATATTTTACTTATTATTATTTATTTGAAGTGGTTTGGGATAGTATCTACTATGGTTGTTACTGTTGCAATACTAACATTGCAGTATGAATTTGTTAGATGAGCAAATTAATGCTAGTTTGGGTACTGTTGGAATGCTGCAAGTAGAATAGTGCAGGTGATATATAATATAACTGTAAGCTGAGTCCTGAGAAGATAAAGGTCCTACACGTAAGTGGTTTTCATCTTTTGCAGTTAAAGTATTTCTAGATAGGGCTGCACACTCCTGAAAGGATGAGTTTTGATATATCCTGAGTTGAGTACTGTCACTCAAGTGTCCAATGACCTCAGCTTCATCTGGTTCCCCAACCTCACCATATTCTATGGTCTAAGTGGATGTCTTCACCATTGCGGCCTGCCAGTCGGACTGCTCTGGCAAACTGTGACTGGAGCTGCCCTATAGGAAATTGAAAGCTTTGAGTAATTTGGAACCCAGCCACCAGAATTTAAACTGCTAGAACCAGATGAGGACCTGGATCACTGATAGGTAAGGAGTTACATTCGATTCCATACTCATTTCCAAGCCCATTTCAAGATGTGGGTGTTGGAGTTTACCAGGGCTGTGCAATCCCCCTGCTTTAAAAAAGCAAAACAACTTTTTACTGTGTTGCTTTGCTTTGTTTAATGTTCCTTCTGAGACCTCCTCAGGCAGCTCCAGGGCTGGAAGAAGCTTCCATTGAAGCTTCTGGATAAGAAGACAAATTGCATCACTTCCATGGTGTGTAGCATCTCATCCATGGCTAGTTCTTGCCTTTCAAGATCTAAACGTCTTAGGACCCAAGACCCCAAATAAATCACCTTTATTTTCACAAGGGCCCTGGGCTCCAATTGCATCCCATCAACCTTCTTTAAAAATAAAAATGGTGAGAGTCTGTTTAACAGGGTGCCCATCTGCCTACGTCAAAGAACAAAGGGAAAAAAGAAGCAGAGGATTTACTGCAGCAAGGGGGGAAAGACACACAGGAGGAAATGTCAGGCAACATCCTGGCCAATCAGTGCTTTTGAACTGAGTCAACCATTTGGGGAATGGGAAGCTATTTGTCTAGCCATTTTGTGAGAGCACCCACAATCTATTCTGTTCATTTGACTGAAACTCTTATGGATGGCTCCCCATTAAAAACCTCAAAGCAACATTTTGAAAATATCAGATTTGCCCACAAACCCAAAATAGTTCAGGACCATGCCATAAATGGCCTTACTGTAATTAAAAGAAAAATGAAACTTCTCTCAACCCCACACCTTCCCCTAAATCCTGGAAAAGTGGACATTCCCAGACAATCCTGCAAAAAATAAGTAAGTTTAGCACAATTTGAGACATCCAAAGATTGTCTATTATTATCTTCAGATATTGAAAGGGAATTTTCTCTGACTTCCTTTTAAGGGAGTTTATTATATTTGAATTACGCAGTGAATTCTCTCTATGACAACATCCCATTTCTGGAGTACCCACCTAACAGAAGCTCAAGTGGTACCTGTAAGGTTTACCCCGTTCATCTAGAGAAACTCTCGTGACACGTGTGTTCAACAAAGAAGTTTACTCGAGCGTAACGTGCGTAGTTACAAACAAAGCCAGGACTGGCTTGGCACATCTTGTGATACAATTTATAGTTCTCCCCTTCCCGCACTTTGCCCCATTGCTATGTTACATATCACAGATTGCAGATTATAGGTTGCCCCAAGTAATCCCCCCTTTTGCTTGAATGGCAGGTTCAGCCCAGTTCTTATTGTCCCTTGATTGTTCTGCCCCACCGGCGTGGTCGTGGTTCCCCTTGGTTCTTTCAGTTGCGTGCAAAGCCGGGGTTTTCCAATCGCGCGCTGATCGCCTTTCCACGAGCCGCGGCCCAGTCCTTTGTCTCGGCGCTCGCGTCTCATCGGTGTCGATACAACGCATCCACGCTGCGGTTTCTTGTTAAGCGGACGCAGGTGGCTCGTAAATCAGCCGCGGCTTTCACTTCCTCTTTTTCCCGGCTTGCGAGCGGGCGGTAGAACTGACTCAGCGCGGCTGGGCAAAGCTAGCCGTGCCACGCCGGCTGGCAAAACTAGCCGTGCCGCACCGGGTGAACCTGACAGTACCAATGCTGCTATTATTTTGCTGCCAAAATTAAAACAAATTATCTATCCATGTATTTTCAAGTGTTATGTTGCTTCTTTTAATGCTGTTTTTATGATTTTGATTTACATTCATTGCAACATTTTATTATTCCATTTATCTTTTTAAAATGGTTTTTGGTAGTTTAGGTATTCTTCCTTAGTTCATTCCTTAGAATGAAGGGTGGATTGAAGTGTTTTTAACAAAGAAATAAGTGTAATGTCATTTTTCTTAGTCTTTGAGTAGCCTACAAGATGGTGCACATATATTTTCAGACTTACTGTATAATCTAAGCAAATGGGTGAATGAAATTAGGATAATGGGGATGGGGTTGGGTTGTAGATTTATTCTCCACAATGTCTGAAGTAAGACAGGAACCAATGGATGGAAATTTTACAGAGAGATTCAAACATGAAATAAGAAGGAATTTCCTGACCATGAGAGCAATGGAGAAGCCTGTCTCTTGGAGTTGTAGGTGGAGGTCTTCAAAGAAAGGTTGGAGAACCATTTGTCTGGGATGGTCTGAAGGTTCCTGCCCTGGTCAGGGGGAAGAAGGCCTCCGAGGTCTCTTTGAACCCTATGAATTTGAGGATGTGTGAAGACTATTCACTCTCAGCATACAAGTTTTCAGACTGTCCTGTAGCGGTTTCTGTGGATCTACTAAGAAAAATTGCTTAGGAGGCATTCTCAGAGATTGAGAATGCTAGGGACTGTTTTATGAACTAAAACAGGCCCGTGTCAACACACTGCATGGTTGAGTCATTTCCACAGACTTGGCAAGCCCACTGCTGCCAAATGACTTCCCAGAAAGTGTGTGATGATGGGTGTAATGACAAACAGGCCCCATATCCATTTCTACTCCACTGAGCCTGAGCTGCTAATGAGCTGCTCATTACAATATTTTGTCTACAAGTCTAGTATCAGCATCTGGACCAGAGAAGTACCTATTCTACTAAAGTTAAAGTATTTAAATTAAAACCACTATTTAAATTGCAATTGTTTTTACCCTTGCATGCTTACCTCTATATAAACATAACCTCTACATTATCATTCATTTTTAATGATTTTTTCCCTTATTATAGTGCTTTCTGTCCTATTACTAGCTTCTGTAGTTATTAATATTTACCTAGGACTTAATATTTTTCCTTGTGATCTGGGAGCTGATCCTTTACTTGTTCACAATAACAGCACATTTTCAGCCATTCTAAGGCATTTGTGTACAGGTGTCTGCAGAGTATGGTTAAAAGAGAAAAAAAAAAGTCAAGATGCCAGCCCCACCTGTTTTTATGTCTGTTTGACTTTTTTGTCCACACCTGCAGACACCCTTGCATTTGAGGTCATTCAAAGGTGGTGCTTTTGATTCTCTTCCTCACCACCATTTTGCCAGTAATGGGCCCATCAAGGCTTAAGGGCTCCAACTAGATGGGAAGATGCTCATCTAGACTTAAGGATGGCTACCATTCTGAATATTTGGAGGTTCAGCTGGATGACCCATTCTATCTATCTATCTATCTATCTATCTATCTATCTATCTATCTATCTATCTATCTATCTCAAAATGGAGAATAGAATACCATCCACATATATTTATGCCAGGCAAGGCTGAATTTCGGGTTGGAGTATTACAGGCTGTGCAGGACTGCTTCCAGCTCCTGTGTGACATGATAGGTATCTGCTCTGAAGGAACAGGTACCATGGACAGATTCCTACATGTCTCCTGCATCTTTGGCATCATCATTAGCAGCTCGGCAGCAGAACATGATCTGGCTCATGCTAAGGAAGTGTCATAAGTATTCCTAATTATAATATCTGGAATTATTGATACAGAGAGCAGACAAGGCAAAGAAGGTGTTTAGGAAATTGTGAAGGGCGTTAGAGGTTTAGAAGTGAAGGGGAGGAGTATGAAAATAGAAGATGAGGATATATTGAAATCATGAAAAGCATCTTTAGTTCTCATCTCTACAGTACTTGCTCCTCCCCTTTTCCTCCTCCTCTTCTTTCTCTTCCTCCTTTTGGAAGTCATTGCAAAGAATCTACTTTTGGGAGAAATTATAAGCGTGGGATCCTTATAAGCGTAGCCATGGACTACAAGTCTGGTTAAGTACTTGTGCCCTTAAAAAGCAAAAAAGTATCACTTGTGATGGATTAGGAATACTTGTGCTGGAACAGAGTGTCACACAGTTTCATGATGGCCAGTGATTTTAGCTGGTTACAGACCTTTTTTTCCCTAGTAAAGTAGAAATAAAACCTTCAAAGATAAAAGATTGTAGCAGGGGTAAGATGGAAATAGCCATAATTGACCACTGAAAAGGAAAAAAATTAACCACAAATGTGACTACAGTAATGTACCCTTAGACACATCTGCCTATACTTTGGAGCATACATTCACTGTAAATGTCCTTTCTCTTAGTAAACATGATGTATCAAATAAATCTGTACCTTGCCAGATTTACTGATATATGTATAGGCATAGCCATACACAGATGTCTTCCTTCAAGTTGCTCAGGATAACCGTTGTCCTCGAAACAAAATGTTCTTTCGTTCCAGCTCTCTGAGTTAGCACAGCATGAGAGGCAGTTAACAGCCCCAAATTATTACTAAGTTTTACGGCAGACCCAGCTTTCTCCAGTCATACCACATTTCTGCTGTTCCACCCTACTGTTCTGTATTACTGTATATCATTCTGAGCTTCTCACTTGGGGATTATAGGGAGAACAATCATGCCTCCCCTCCCCATCTAAAGTGGCTCTACTTCTCCTTTCATCTGAAGGAGGCTAGCATGTGGAAGAAGTTAACTGCATAAACTGCATAAAAGTGTTATGCCACTTCGACAAGGATCAGAGATACCGATTTTATTTTGAAGGTTCTACAGCTGGCTCACCAAACAGACATAAGAAAAGACAGGGCCCTTTTTTACACGTAACAGGATTTCCCAGCTCAGCTCTTTTCCAAATGCTAACAGAGCCAAGAGTTACCCTACTTAGATTTCCATCAGCTTTAGTAGGTTGTGTTTTATCTAGATTTGTTTGGATCCAGCTGTAGATAGTCTAGAATCTGCACTTGCTATGTCTTCTTGAATCTGCTCAGAAGTGTGCAGCTATGGAAGATGTAATGGAAAAATAACATCTTTTAGCTAACCAGAACATTTTGTTCTTTGTAATAACAAAACAGTACAATCCCAACACAAAGCCCAACACAACAACAGTATTACAACTGAGAATGGCATGAGCAAATTCAGTTATGACGATGGAAACCATCATAGATAGATACTTAGAATAAATTGTTAACTTCTTACAATGGCTGTTCCAGAACCATTAAAGTGCATCATATTAATCTTGTGTTGTGACCCTAACTATGCTGAGATCTTTATATAATATCAAAGGAACACAAAATGAAACCTAAGCATGTGCTGGAGAAATCACATTCCAACACCACATAAATCAATCTCTCTCTTTTTCTTTTTCTTTTTCTTTTTCTTTTCATAATTCTCTAAGGCACTGCTCCACATAAAATGCCAACTGCCTTGCAATTTTTTTCTCTTTTGTTTTTCAATATTTATGTGCTAGGCAATAAACCAAAAAAGGAAAAAAAATCCCTAAGAAATAAGTGATTTTAAACAGATTTGTTCAACAACAACCACCTTCTCTGCTTCAAAATTTTCAGTGAGGTTTTAAATGCACAAGCAGACATGGAAGCATCCTGTTTTTCAGGATTTATCTGTTGTCTTAGTTACTTAGATGTCCTTGGAGCAGGGGAGGGTTGAAAAAGTCAAGAGGGAAACCATAATCATGCAACTGAAGCTCCATCCTCTTTTAAGCACATAAAAAACAGTGGGATGGCCAGATGCACAATCATAGCTGCCATCTTGACTGTTTTGCCTCCCCTCCTCAGACATTGATAATCCTGTCTGTTATTACCTCTCATCTATCTACCAGTAGAAACAAGAATAATGGAGAAGGAGAGGACCCAGTTCTATAGAGAAAGGAGGAAATAAAAATGTTACCTTGGGACACTAACCAGAAAGGGAAAAGTGGGACAGGTATGTTATATGCATATGTATGTATGTAGAATTAATGACACATGTATCTACACACAGAGAGAAAGAGAGAGAGGGAGAGAAGGGTTAATGAGCATTTCCTACAGAAGTAAGGAAAGCTAGGAACGTATGCGCATATATGTTTCCCAACCACACTATTCCTTTTGGGGTTCACATTCCAAAATAACATGTTCAATATTGCTGTGAAAATCACACCCTTGAGAAAAAAGCTAAGGGGGTTGTATTGGATTATATCATCAG
This sequence comes from Python bivittatus, assembly GCF_059951505.1. Lineage (NCBI taxonomy): Eukaryota > Metazoa > Chordata > Lepidosauria > Squamata > Pythonidae > Python > Python bivittatus. The sequence continues at coordinate 3,018,799 of NW_028277033.1, forward strand.
CCAAAGTGGGTGGAATCTCTCCCTTGCATCTTGGTGATTGCATGAGCAAGTCCTTATTGTTTGCTTGACAACAATATGGAAATTATTTGGTATTGCTTTCTACCAAGATTAAAAAAAAAAAAAAACTTCCAAGACTAATCCACGGTCCTGAACTTTCCTGGTTTCTTCTAACCAAGGGCTTAACTGCTTAGCTTTATCAAGATTAGGCAAGGTCAGATGGATGGTACCACTTACTGAAATTTAATTAACTCAGGTGTCACATTGATAAAACCAGCCTTTCCTTGCCACTACATGTTTAAAGGGTTTAAATATATAGGACACTTTATGTCCTACGTTTTGGGGGAATATTATATGGTTTTGCTAATATAATTATCAAGGTGATGAGGAGGAGGAGGAGAATGATGAATTGAAAAGTGATGGAGCTGTTTTGTTCCTTAATTACATTCCCTTACCCTCCCTGTCAGTTTCCCTCATTAAGAATTTCCATAGCTGTGTGAACTGAACATAGCCAGGTCTGTCAAAAATTCAGCTGAAGGTATTAGGACTGTTAATGGCATGACTTGGTGTCCTTTGTTTCTAGAAAATCAGGTGACAAACAAACTCACTTAAAACAACTGCTCTATGAAAGAAACACACATTTTATGATTTTTTTTCCATTTCTTCTTTCATGAAAGCATGTGTCAAAGTAATGGAAGGAAAGAAGTAAAGGAAGTAAAATTCTTAATGATGTGGAATCCAGAGACAGGCCTTTCTTGATAATTTCTGAACACACGAAAAAAGAAATATTTTAAATTCCTGAGATGTTTCTGACTTTTTAGATGCTTTTTAGGAGATAACAGTGACAGCTCTATCAGCACTACACTTTGTGGGGAAAAATAGCTTATTTCCAGGTGCAAAATGTCAGAGCATTATTTATATGGTTTTCTGTATGTTAATGAAATTGCAGATGGCCTTCTTTCCTAACTTAAAGTTATCTCTGGTATTATAAAGGGTAGACCTCCAGCAGATTAGGGTCAGAATCTCTAGCTGTTTCCTAAAACAACACTGGAGAATTGGTTTTATCTCTCCAGTTGTCATTGCAATGTTTTGCTATAGGAAAATAAAGTGTAATAAAGTGTAAATTATCCCAGTCTTTTTTTGCTTAATTTTCCATTTTAAGAAATTTCCCATTCTAAGAAAAATAACTTAAATGTTAATGATTCAATGGTTTTGTGTGTATATGTGTGTGTGTGTGAGAGAGAGAGAGAGACAAATTTTGTTGAATGCATAATGCATAAGAGATGTGTTTTCTTATGCGGGAGTCTTCCTTTAAAGCTAATTTGAACACTTCTCAAAGAAAATATATGGTAACTAACTGATATGAAATTGTGGAAGGTTGGGGCTGCTATATTTTAGCATACTAGATTTTCAGGTTATTCTTAGTTGGTTTACTCTTCCCCAACTTATTGGTCTCCAGATATGTCAAGGTATCTTCCAGAATCCCCAGTAGCATCATCTTTGTATCCTTGGAATCTCGGGAGATTATCCCAACAACATGGAAGGCTGTAAATTGGGGAAGGATGCTAATCTAGTTTAACATTAGCAATATCTCAATGTTTCCAGTAGGATTCTTCTTTCTTTCTCCACCTTAAGATTAAGAGAATGAAACTTTGCTTCTGTAGAGTTATCAATGGCAGTTTTGTAATGAGCGGTTCCTACCCAGTTATGTCCTCCTCACCAGCTACTTGAGAAAGGAACATTCTATATACAGAAGTTGTTGTCAGGATGGTAAAAGGAGAGATGTTCAGAATTACCTACTGTATAGATGGTGACCATGAGCAAAAGAGTAGTTAGTGTAGTGTGATATTGTATTGATGAACTGCTTAATGCATGTGAAGTAGGCTAAGAAACTTCAGTCTCTGTTTAATCCATGGCCAAATGTGTTACATCTCCTCAGGAATGGTACCTCAACTGTTTGAGAATGAAACCAGTCTTTGTCATACCATTCCTTAAATATGGCTACTCTGAGTACAGTGACAAAGTGTCATGAGCAGTTGAAAAAAATCCTTTACTGGACTTTAGTAGAACTAACATGCCCGCACTCCAAACAAAACAAAACCAGCAGAAAACAAAACCAGACCATCATTGCCAGCAAAGAGTTAAGAGTTTGTCTCTTATTACTGCTATCTAATGGCCATGCAAATATTTGCAGCCCAGAACATTATAGACCAATTTGAGACAGATTTTGCTCATGGTGAAAGGTTTCTGTTAGATTTTTTTTTTTTCAAGTTTGTTGACTTGTATATGTTTATATACAAAACAGTTAAAATGGGAGGGGGACAATCACCCCCTCAAGCACATAATTAGATCACACTCCATCAAGAGTAAAATTATATGTCAAGCTAGCTTTATCTGGCATTTTCTCTGGGAATGGCACCTTAGTCAAATCACTGGATAGGACATTTGCGAGGAGATTAGGAGCAATATTTTGCCATATAGCATGCAGTAAAAATTCAGAAGAAAACCTATGTCATGAAAAGTTAGAAAGGGGTGGGAAGACTGTTTTTCAGGTAATGCTGACATGGTTGGATAAAGGATCAGACTTCTGTTCTTTAAATCTATTTAAGAGACAAGTTGTTCTTCCGCGGTAAAAGGCTCACTTGTGGAACTGTTGGTAGAAATACTAAAATACAGTTAGGATTCGTATGTTATGTGAAAGTGAATTCATGCCAAAAGATGGGCCTCCTTGAGGCTGGGTGAGTAAAAAAAACAAAAAGTCAAGTTAGTGACTGACTATGCAAAGCAAGCCATGCCCTGGTTTGAAGCACATTACACATGTGAGGGTTTCATCATGTAGTCGTGGCCACCATCTTGACTTGTTTTTTTAACCTTCCCTGCAGAGCCCCTACAGCTGCTCTTTCTCCACAAATGTTTATACATGTCTTTCAGAAAAAAGCAAAATTTTGATAGAACCTTAGCCAGCAATATGTAGATGCCAATAATGCTAGATGAACGTTGTGGTTTACTAAGAAACGGATGGATTTTCCCCGCTTTTGAGACATATCTTAACCAATGCTGACAACCATATTTAAGTGATCACCAATATTCCCAGAGTATTTGATCATACCAATATTCAAACATTTATCTGGAAGTAACCAAGTTTAAATCTTCATTGTAGCATGCCTTTCCTTGTTTTTAGAAATGCACAAACTGAACCCAAATTGAGGCTCCAACGTGTTTTGTGCTGATATCCTGATTCATTTTTCTTCTCCAGGACACAGTGAATCCATTCAGTTAATTAAAGGGACACTCTAAAGGGAGATAAATAAAGAATTTCATAGTAGAGGTTTTATGGATCAGGCACTGGGCAACCTAGCTTGTTGGATATATAAAAGATAGAAAAAATATTTGGGCGACATTAGGGATAATTAGAATATTTTAAGTTATTTGTTGGAATGTAACATTTCTACTATATGCAAGGGAATATGTGGTAAGGCTAACCATTAATGTCTATAAACCAAATCTCCAAAAAGCTCCATATCATTAGACAATTAATGTATTAGATTGCTTCAAAGGCCATTTTAAATAGATACAGAAAATCTGGGAAAACATCTATGCTAGTCTGAAATCAACCTGCTTAATATCTGTGTTTCATTAGGCAGAAACTAAAATTTGGCTGCTCTTTTGTTGTGTCTTTATATAATGTTATTTAGCATTCAAGGCAGTGAGTGCCTGTGAAGGATTTATTCTATTCAGTCCCTGCATAAAAAAGGTTATCTGGAAGTTTGGGACAGATTTCATATTTCAACCAAGCTCTGCAGGCATCTAAAGCAACATCTTTACAATGCAAAATACTTGTATTTGATCCATTGAGCAGTCGCACTATATTTTTTTCCTTTTTAATGGATGGGGGTGGGGGGAGTGGGAAAGCATAAACTGCCAGCAAGTTGGGAAACAAAATAGTTGATGGCTAAGATCTTATCTTGGAATTTCTCATCTCCCTTGCCATGTGAAGTTCAAGCAAGAAATGCACTGAGTTACTAAAGGATAAGTTTGAGAAAGTATTTTAGTTGTCTTGGGAATTGTACTGTTGCATGCAGTGTTACTGCTAAACTAATAAAATAGAAGAGTTTGTTAATCTTTGTATTCAGTTTTATCTTTTTCCTGGGAAAAAATTATATGGTGATATTCTTAGGGATGTCATTCCCCTTACTAATTCATGGCTCCTATTCCTAAAGATTCGATATCATCTCCATCTGTGACTAGATCTCCTTTCAGAACCACCTTAAGAAGTGCTGGTTTTCTGTTGCCGTAATACGTCCCAGTCTTAGAGCCATTTTGTTTAGTAATCGATAACCCCCTTTCTGATTTTTCTGACCTCTGCTTCTGGATAGGTTATTTTCCGAAGTGTGACCTCTACCTTTAAATACCTAACAGTGTTACTGTTCATGATAAGGAGGTACAATTACCTTCTGACGCCATGTGTTTCTACCTATTTTTTTAGAATTATATTCCTAAAAGGAAGGTGTGTATAAGAGTCATCCATATGGCCTCTTCTGCCATGTTTTCCTCTTGTCCTAGATTTGAGAGGGATTCCGGTCACCTTTAATCTTGCTTCCTCAACACTGCACCCGAACTAGGCAGGTGGAATAGGATTGTGCTATACTGTGCAGCATTGTAAATGCAGTGATTGGTGGTTTCCCCTGGCTGAAATCTGAAGGAAGAGCCACCAACAATCATTGTATGGAATGTGTGCTGGGGCAATGCTTGTCTTGTCTAGGTGGTCAATTCAATCAGCCAGGGCAAGGAGGCTGTGTGAAGTCCTGCATGGTCTGCTCTTGAGTTGGCCAGTCTATTTTCATCTGACAGACAGATTCAGTGCCAACCTCCAAATTTAATGTAAAAATAGTTCCCCCACCACCATGGCCACATTCTGAATTCTTTGTCCTCTGCCTTCTAGTAAATGGTCCTCTGTAAATAACATGATGGGAACATGACTTTCTGTGAGAATGAACATAGTGTACAGTGCATGAAGAGATAAACTTTGGTGAACCTATGTATACCACTGAATATAGACAATTCAAACTTGTTATCTTCTCGAATATTCCTACAGGAGTGATAGAATGGTTAGGCCAGTCATCTTCAGACACTTCAAATGGCTTTCAGAACACCCTGAAGAGGATTCCTGTTGGTTACTTTCCTGGTCCAGATCTCAGAAGTATTCTCTGCAGTTACACTGCACACATAAATCCATCTACTTCAATTTAAAATAAATAAATAAAGCAATAATGGAAAGGAGATTATTACATCAGAACTGGGTCTGGGGTAATTTCTCGCAGGGTGTCCGCATTGGGGTGAAAAAGGCCAAGATGGCAGGCACAACCATGACATCAAAACCTCACCCATTCTTTATGCGTGTGATAAAGAGACAGCGGGTCTTCAGTCACATGACTGTAGCCACCATGTTGACTTCCCTGATTTCCTGCAAGAAAAAAATTGAAGATGCTTGGCAACTCAATAGAAATTAGGTATTAAATTGGTTAGGTGTTGACAAATTAGGAAAGTTAAGAAGGAAACCTGCTACATCAATGTAGTAATGGTGGTTTACAAATATTGAAATAAAAGCTCTAACAAGGATGATTTCCTCTCTCAGAACCCTTCTGTCCTCTTGGTGGAACAATGAAACTTTTTTTCTTAAGCCACTATCTTTTGGGAGAGCCTTTTCCATGATGGCACCCAGGATGGGACATTCCCTGACAGGGGATTTTATTTCTGTCCTTTGCAGATATTCCTATTATTGTTTGAAAACATTGCTTTCTCACAAGCTTTTTGATTTTTTTTGTTCTTTGGATCTCTGATTGCCATTAACTTTTTTTCAGGTTTTCCCACTGTTCTTTAGTTACATGATAATGAAGAATATAGTTTATGATATTGTTATTGTTTTGGTGTTATGTCTGTTGTTAGCCATTTGAGGCATCTGTGTTTGTGGAGGAAAAGCTAGGGACAAATCGAAATATAAATAATTTGTAAGATTTTTCTAAAAATTCTTTATTTTGATCATTTATCTTATTTAAAAAGCAGTGTCAAATCTGTGTCTAAAATGAGGGAGAATTATGAGAACTGATATCTTAGCAGTTGTTATATTTTTTGTTTTATGTGTGTTCCCTTGCCAGGAATATTATAAGTTACCTTAAAGCACTTAAATAATTCCCCAGATTTACTTGACTATGCCAGAACCATAATTTTTTAGTTTGAAAGCACCTATGTGAAATGAATCCTTGTAGCTATTCTGTTACAGTAGACTGTCAATACATAAAAAATTGTCCTAGTATGCTTAACGTAAGTCCTTCCTTGATCAGGAGTTGTTCAACTATCAGAAAAAGTGATGTGGTAAATGTTATGTTATGCTTAAATATTGAGCTAAGGAAGGAGCATTGAAAATCAGACAAATTGCATATGTATTGTACACATATATACAATTATTCTGAAAGAAATTAGGAATCATATCGTTGGAGGGTAGACAGGTGGAGATGTTCTGCATCAGGAGTGCAGGTGACCCTGGCAAGAGCTTCAGCTGCCATGCACTCCTTCAAGGTGACATCCAGAAGGGAAGCCTTAGGAGAAGAAACAACAAACCAGGTCGCCTTTGTTTCCTATAATACCTCTGAATGCTCATACTCTGCTGCAGGTAGAAGTTGGACATACTGAAGATGGGACAGACCCAGGTTCTATGTTCTAAATACATAGAGCTGATGGATATTTAAAATCCTTCATATGCATTATTTCACATACCAGCCCTTAAGCACCCTTTAAGATGGATCAATGTCACCTGTCACTACATTAAAAATAGTTGGGTAAGCTTCTGAGAAAGTCATTTCTAAGAGAGGTAGAAGATTTCAACTGGGAACCTCCTGATTTTCAGAACAACCTTGGACATTCTGGAATAGGAATATAAATATAATGGAGTTGGAGTTATAAAGGCCAGAAATTAACTTGCATCTTCAGGATCTATCCAGAACCCCATGAGAGATTGAAGGGAAAAAAATGCCTTTTCCTATCTGCCCTCTTTGGCAGATAAATAGAAATTTCCAAAATACATTGGGACTTACATGAATAAAAAACAATGTGATATTATATAAGCTACAAAATTCTGGGCAGAGTTGCCACCCACCATCCAAACAACCATAAATTTATCTCTGTCCTCTCTGGCAAAGTTGGGGGGGGGGGGGACACATGTCTAGTTTGGCTTAATTACACATATCAGTGACAGTCAAAGCACACACCTAAATAGTCAATCAGGGAAAGAGATACACAAAATTAAGCGCCTCACAATCCTGTGTCCGACCCTTTCAATCTTTATTAATACTTTAATTATATTAATTATGCTGTAGTTTACATCATTTGCTTTTTAAGTTGGGGGGGGAGAGAGAGAAAGACTGAATGAAGGATGTTGGAGGCTGTGATAAAAATAAGTCTATTAGCAAAATGCAAAATAGCCATGATATGAAAATCCAAATCTACTTTTTTTCCCTTTTTCACTTGCTTACTCAGGCTTTTATGTAGCTAAATGTTTTCTATTCTATTCTATTCTATTCTATTCTATTCTATTCTATTCTATTCTATTCTATTCTATTCTATTCTATTCTATTGTTATAAAAAAGAAAACAGAAAACGAACAAAAAAGAAGAAGAAATCAAAACATATTATCAAATAAGTAGATAACAGTTCCATTTATAAAGATAGCATTAAATGTTGGTCAATCTTTTCATTACATTGATAGAGTCAGTTAAAAAGCAGAGAGTGACTATTTAACATAAATCCAAGACTGTAATCCTGCCTAACCCTCATTAGATTTCAGAAGAGCTGATTTCTTCTGAACTTAGAGAAGTACTAGGTGGGATCCCATGGACAGAAATCCTCAGGTGAAGTGGAGTGGAGGAGAGTTGGGAACATCTCAAAAGTAGGCTTTGGGACTAGGAGCGGTATGGAAGGAGGTGAGGGACCCAATAAAGAACATGGAATACAGGAAGGAATTGATCAAGTTATGTGACTCAAGGTCTCTCTACAAATACTCAGAATGTAGGGAACAAACAGAAAGAGGTCAGTATCATTATGGAGTAAGGCAAATATGAATTAGTAAGCATTGTGGAAACCTGATGGGTTTGTTGGTTGGTTAAAGAGAAAAAACAGTGGGAACTTTGGGAGATGTGACTGTATCATTTTGGGATTTAAGATACCACAGAGAAAGGAAATGATTTAAAATTGCACATAAAATTTCAGAACAGCCCATTTAAAAAACCTTACAGAAGTACCAGGTGGGATTCCATGGACAGCAATGCTCAGCTCAAAGAAACTGAAGGTCTGGACAAGAATTTGGACTAATGATCTTCATGGTCTGTTCCAACCATTACATCCTATGATTCTATGAAACTGCTCTCCTTTTTCTGTTCCTGACAGAATGCCATTACGGTCACAATGACACAACGGGTGGCCAGAATGTATGTATATGTATGTGTGTATGTGTATGTGTATGTGTATGTGCATATGTATGTATGTATGTATGTGTGTGTGTGTGTGTGTGTGTGTGTATGTATATATATATATATATATATATATATATATATATATATATATATATAAACTCAACTCAAGGCCCTCGTTATCAGCTTGTCAAGTTATTGGCCTTGGATGTTTTGCAATGTTGCTGCAGTTTCGCAATTGGTAATATTGGTAATATTTTGTGCTCCACTTACTGTCAATTGCTCTAAGTTGTGATTAAGCAATAGCAGAGAAAGCCCATTGATTCTTGTGCTCACCAGAGCTGGATTTAGGCATAATCTAAGCAAGTTGCAGCTTAGGGCCTTGCAGTCTGAAGAAACCTTTCACTTCTTGTTGTTGATGTTACAGTTTCATGATAATTTTAGCTATGAAAGTCTCCATAAATGAAGTCCTCCTATATGGCTTCCATACAGCATGGAACCAACTTGGCAGAAAGACCCCAACTTCATAAAGAACAGGCCTATGGAAGGCAATTGCATTTTGCCTCAGGGAGGGGCTTCGCGCTGTGGATCCACATAACCTGCTGGGTCAAGGCATAGCAGCAATGCAATTGGCCTCATGTTGCCTCAGAAGCCTGGCTGTTCTGTTGTTTAGAAGGGGGAGGCAACTTCAAAGAGACGTTTTTCTGGAACTATGACAAACAGCAATAAATGAGTAGCACAACCGTGGGTGCCAAAATGGCAGATAACCTCTGATTTTAGTTCTCAAATAATATTCCCCAGAAATGAGTCCCTGGATAAACATTTTGTTTCTGTGTCATAAAGAGTGGCATTTGTGTACATACTCTAAATCAAATATAGCCATGGTTTATGCCTGTTGTTTTGTTTGGCCTCTGTAGAGTTTCTTGTACCCAGAATAATAGTCCCATACAAAGTTCACTGTGTTCACTTGTGTTCACTATGAAAGTTCACTTTCACTATGTGAAAGGATGGTACCACTGACATCAGATCAGGTCTTTGTTGCATAAACTTGGATTGTTGGAGATCTGCATTTTAAAAGGTCCTGCATGACTCATTTTCTTCAGATAAATCTCATGTAGGGAAGCAGCACTGATTTGGGGGGAAAAGGCTTATAATCCCATCCAGATTCCAATCTTGTTCCTTGAATAGATGAGGCTGCAAAATGTGGTTTTGTTCTTCACATGAATTTATAGAGCTATAATTGATTGGAAAAGTGCCCTTATTTCCCCTTTCTGGTGTTTTGGAGAGAAGCCACCTTCTACTCTAGATCAATGTTCCTCAACCTTGGCAACTTTAAGATGTGTGGACTACAAATGTGTGTTGAAGTTCACACATCTTAAAGTTGCTAAGATTGAGAAACACTATTCTAGACAATACACATTCTTCCCTGTGGAAGAGTAGATTCACAACTGTTCTAGAAGAAACAGGTATTTCTGCTTGTTCTCTGCCTACTTGTCAGTTGTTAACTGATAAATAGAACTCAGACAGAGGCCAGGCGACATTGCTGATGGCTAGATTGCCGGATAGTGTTGCTGGAGTGTGGAGTGTGTTAGAGAAGGAGCTGGTGTATTTGAACCTACAGCATATCCATTTGGCTAAAGAAGATAGAAGACACACATCCAGGAAGAAAATAACAAAGGAAAAGCTGGAAGAGAACTGACTCATTGTGGCAGCAACAAAAAGAAGCAGAGTCAGCTGAGAGCTGAGAGCTACCTGCAAGCAAAAGAGAAACAGTCTAACGTCTGAGAGAAAAAAATGACTTTCCCTACCAAGTGACTCATCTATCTGGAATCTCCAGGAGACAGAGAAACTGATTTCCTACAGTGTGAGCTAGGAGGCTAAGAAAATATTCTGTAAAGAGACTGTGAAAATGAAAGCAGATTAGAGAGAAGGAAAGAAAACTCTAGAGTTAAAAGAGCAATAAAAGCAGAGAATGCATTTGGTCTGGACCCTCTACACTAAACTAAGAGATATTGCAGATAGATAGATAGATAGATAGATAGATAGATAGATAGATAGATAGATAGATAGATAGATAGATAGATAGATAGATAGATAGATAGATTTTAGCTGATAGAAAACTGCCTGTGGTGTAAGTTGAATTAGGTATAAGAGTAGCATTAAGATGTTATGTTAGTAAAGATACTTCTGTATCTGTAAAGCAATAGGTAGAACCTGTTGAGGTTGTATCCTATATTTTTAGGTCTGTCTTGCCTGTACTGAACCATACGAAACAAATCTGTCATGGTTCCTGCTAATCACCACTTAGGGAATCAGCAGGAAAATCTGCAGGGTGGAATCCACCCTTGATCTCTTCTATCATTTCCTCTCAATGGTGAATGAAACCACCAGGTAGCTCTTTTAGCTGTTTCGTTTTAAGCTATTCACATCTTCTGCCCTGGAATGGAATGAGTTTCACAATTAAAATAGTGAAATCAATGCTGCATCTATTGTCACATCTTCAGGAGAAAAGCTTTAATTACAACAGTCTTTAGATAACACAATCATTCCACCCCCTTAATCTCAGATATGAACTCAGTCCCTTTTGAGTGCTACACTACCCCTTTCTTTCATTTTTTTTTAAATGAATGGCTTTTTATCTGAGTACTTCAATTTGTATGGCTTTGCTTCAAGGCAGTTTCCCCTGATATGTTAATTGCAGAGTGCTTTAAGTACTAAAAGATTAACATAAAACCCTTTGCAAACAAGCTAATAGTTTATGATAATTTTTGCACGGCCTTTGTATGTCTATCACTGCGTTGCCTCTAGCTGTAATTTTATAAAGAAGCTGTAAAATATCATTTAAACAAGTTCATTTACACATAATTATTATAGCAGAATCACATTATTCAATTTAGATACTCCAGCCTATTAACAATCCATGAACTAAAATGTAATTAAACTATTTTCCTTTTATGAACCTATTCATTACAATGTGTGGGGGATAGATCTTACAGATTCACTAAGACTTTCAGTACTTTGTTGTTGAAATTGACAAGTCTGGAACTCATTTTGTGCTTTTAATTATATTAAAAGTAATTCCAGACAGCTCAGATAAAGAATATATTTAGAAAAAGAAGGCTTAGAGATGCCAACAATGGTGCCATCCAGAAATTTATATTTATTTCTCTCCCACACAGTTCCTGCACATTTAACTATGGAAAAGATATGATCAGAAGTATTCTTATGATTAAAAATGTGATTGGGTTTCTAAGAAAATCCTCTCCCCCTCCTTAAATATAATTTAAAGTTAAATCATCTTACAACAATGTCCTTTTCTATAATACATTTTCTGTATTAACAATAAATTGAACTTTTGAAGGCACATAATTATATATCATAGGTATATTATACATTTAGATATGCTCCATAAAAGTAGACAGAAAGTGAATGTATCTTTCACTGAGAGTTAAATGGTAAAAGGTATGGTTTGGTTGCATAAAGTTGCTCCTTTTTATTGGATTGTGAACAAAAAATAGATCAGAATCCAATCTTTTGTCCCCTCCTGAGCCTTTGGGGAAGGGAAAAAAAGAAATGAAACAAAAGTCTAGTTAATTTAAAACATCCTTTATACTTTCAATCTTCTTAAGCATCTGGCTAAACATACTGTAATCTCCCAAAGTTTATGCCATCAGATTTTTTTGTCATGTAGGCTTCATCTGGTTATTCCCCAGGCATAGTTGTCTTGAGGAACAATAAGAGACTTCTCTTCTAAAATGCCCACATTTCTAAGGCTGTATGGAATACAAAGGAATATCACATTGATTGGGCTACACCTTATTCTGACCTACCCAGAAAAGTCATTGGTATCAATAGTGATGCTGTGAGGTGCTGCTGATTACAAATCTCTTGAATGGGCCTTGAGTCACTCCTAGGTGAAACTAAAGCACTTTCTGTGTTCCCCCATCTGAAGTTCAGGGAGTTTTTCTCCTCAGACAAGCTTACCCTAGAAAGATATTCAACTTATCTCCAAAGGTTCCTTCCTGTTCATCTCCAAAAACCTTTCCCAGTCTGGAGGTTCCACTATTGGCTTCTTGCTTAATTGATATTTCTATGCTTGGCCATGCAAATCATTTTCCACATTTATAAACATAGGTTTGCTGTAACATTATTCTGCTGATCCTAGTTCAGAAGCTTACTGCCCCCATTTCTGATTTCAGGAAGAATGTGTGCTTTATGTTTAGGGCTGTGCAAATGTTTAAAAAGGTGCCTTATTTTGTCTTTATTCGCTTCTTGTTAGATTTCCTCCCACTAGCGTTCACGATGATGTACCTAACATTGCCTCTTCCAGTTTTTCCTTGCAACATCCCTGTAGCATAGGATGGGCAGAGAGGGACAGAATGACTGGTTAAAGTTACTCATTGATCTTCCATGGCTGAGACTGGACTGGATCATAGGTCTCCATGGTCCTTGACCAACATCCTAGTTACTACAACACACTGGATGATGATGATGATGATGATGATGATGATTTCTAGGACTAAAACTAGGAATATTTGGAAATGAAAATAGAACACGAAGAGGAATGCCTCAATTAATTTGAGAATTTGATTTCAGTTTCTGCACTGGATCATCCCAATTGTAGAGCTGAGATCCAGGGTTTCTCAGAGATATTGGTTACGTTGACAACCAACAATTGCTCAGCTTCAAGGCTGAGAAGTTTAATGGCAAAAAGCCCATTGGAGCATGGAAGGGTGAGAGAAATAAGTTCTGGAATAAAGCAACAGTGGGTACAGTATAAAAAGAGAATTGCACCTCCATGTTGACAGAGAGCAATCCACTGTTGTTGTAACCTCTCCTTAGTCTGTAATAAAGATTTTTATCTAGCCATTCTCTGTCATGTCTCAGAGAGCCATAGCAGAGTGCTGGGTTGGGTATCCGGAAAAATTTTGCCAAGGTTTTGCTAGTGAACTTGACACTAAGATTTCAGAACATGCTGGATTACATGTAGATTGCTAGTACCTAGAGAGCAAGTAATGTGAAGTGAAGGATTTGAAATTGATTTGGGGGAAAATGTGCTCCCAGATTTATTTGTCTTGCCCATTGTTTATGATGCCTTAATTCTCCAAAGAGAAAGTACAGTAATAGGATAGACTATAGGTGGCCAAAGAGTCCAAGGGTTTTGATATTGTGGAACTCACTTCTTCACAGAAAATGTCTGTCTGAAATAGTAGTAGCAGATAAAATGTACCCAGAGATGCTCTAGGTGAGCCACTGAGGACATTTCAATATGGTAGTTCACCACCATTGTACAGAGGAATCAGGAATGCCAAGTTTGGAAAGATGATCCGACACCTTAGCATCTATGCAAATTCAAAGAACTGATGCTGAGCAAGAATAATACATCTAGCAGAACTTGGAGACTGACTGTGGTAGGTGGCTAGATTATAATGACAAGTTGTATTTACTTATTTATTTAAATATTTAAATCTTCTTTATTCATTTAAATATTTACATACTGGCTACTGGCTACATGTGTGAAGGTCCATAATTTATTTATTCAGTCATTAAATGCATATTAAACATATTTGTGTGCCGCCACAATAAAAAAATGTTAATCACATTCTAAGATCACAGGAGACTAATTCAACAGTTTTTTCAAACTTGCCACTGATTTGTAAAACCAGGAAATCCATGCTAGCTATTCAAAAAGTAGCATAAATAATATCAATTATTTCTCTTTCCTTCAACTTCTTATAAAGGTAATTTACTGGATGACCAATTTTATTTGATTCTTTGAGTATGTGTAATAAATACAGATTTTCAGGGATAGCAATGACATCAGGACCAATGTGTTTGGTGTAGTGATTAAGGCACCAGGCTAGAAACTGGGAGACCGTGAATTCTAGTCCCACCTGAGACATGAAGCCAGCTGGGTGACCTTGGGCCAGTCCCTCACTCTCAGCCCTAGGAAGAAGCAGGCAAGGGCAAACCACTTCTGAACCATGTTGCCAAGAAGATTGCAGAGACTAGTCCAGGCAGCCACCCGGAGTCAAAAATGACTCGAAGGCACGAGAACAAAACAAAACAAAGCATTGAATAGACTGCTAAGAAACCTTAAATAAAAGCCAGTTTCTAAAAGTACTGAAATAGAGCTTGTTGTTGTTATTTTTTATTATTATGAGAAGTCGAGTTCACATCCAAAAGAGGTTGTAGCTGCTCTTAATATAAGATTATCCCATAATGGATGGTTTTGTTGAGTAAAGAGATCAATACCGTTCAATATTTTTTATACATAGCATCCAACTTTAGCAAAGGCATTGAAATAGAACCCTGAACAAACAAAGATCAGTAGGATCAACTGGTAATTTTCAAAAGATCAGTTTTGAAATTCCTCATTCCAATCGAAATCCAAAGCTAAAATGAATGCTCAGTAAGGAGCCAGAAAAATGGAAAACCCTGCTAAAGAAAATTATTTAAAAGCTTACAGTGAATGTAAATGTTTGTCTAAAAGTGTGGATTTATTTAAGACTCTTTGCCATATGAGGTAGAAGAATAAATAATAACCTTAAACACTCAGGTCTACTAAAACCAACCCATTTTGGCACAGGGAGCAAAAATCCCATAATTATATATCCACCTCCTTAGCAGTAAAATGTAAGAATATCAAATTAAATCTGCTGCCCTTTCGTGATACTCAAAATCGGCTACCTTGCTCCACCTAATGAGAGAGAGGGTCCTGCTACCCCCTCATTTAATGGAAAATAGATTTGCTAAAAGACCACGTGAAGAAGGAAATCCACAGCAGAGCATAAGTTGGGCTATTTGATTCATATTTGAACTCAGGCATTTCTCCCTGTGCGGCACATCATTCTGTCTGAAACATACTGTGCGTTATTTTAAAATGTAAGATGCTGCTGAAATTATAAATGGTGATGTTGGAAATGGAGAAAATAATAGCGAAGAATCTTGGATTTGTTATTTCCTTTTGTAGGGAGTGCACTGGCACAATGAACATCTTTTCTTTAAATTACCAGCCTGTAATAGGTTTTTAAATGTCTAAGTAAATGGATGAGCATTTGCTAACCACCAGCATAACATCTGCTTTTTGAATGTTGAGTTTAAGTCTGAAAACTACACAGGTGAAACATAGTCATGTAAATTCATAATATCTTTGAATTAGGATCCAAGGACTGCTTTCAGGGGCAAAGGAGATGACCTGCAGGACATTTTATTGTGAACCATGATCAAAGCCACATCGCTATTGCCAGCCCTCGCTATAGAATGCTGGTAGATGGCGAATTCTCACAAGCTGCATCTGAGATGATCTCTGGATGTGAAATGGAAACTTTCCATAGGTTCAGGGCGATGCTACTGTTCAGATAAGAGTTTGCATTTTCAAGCAATAGTCTCTACTTCACGTGGTTTGCTCACGGGCTTTCTAATGCATGCATGGGCCCTCAGGCTGTCAAACTTGATGGGACCCCCCCTTGCTGCAAAGCTGCTACAGCAGCAGATTAAAACCATGGAGCGTCTCTACCACAAGTTGAGTGGTTAGAACAGTCAGTTAAGGAGAATATTATCCCATTTTCTGTTCTGCAAGGAGATGACTTCCTTCTCAGAAATGACAAGCACGCTAGTTTAAATTTGTGTTTTACCTCAGTGTTCCAAATCCAATTGCTTCTGATATATCGGGGAGAACAGTTATGAAGGAACCACAATGTATAAAGAAAAGCATTTTTTTCATTTTAGTATCTTCCAGGCCTTTCCAAGCTTCCATTACTTGGGCTGTCAGCCCGTCATTGCCTGAGGTGTATTCCAGCTCTCTTCTAAAAAATATGCTTTTCCACTAATGGCGATGTTCTTGCAATGGGAAATGTAATTTTCCACTCCATTACAAGTAGTGTGTAAAAGGCCCTTTTCCTCACTGCACACAGATCAGTTCCCACTGAAATCCTATTCACTAAATATTACGATAGCAAACTCCACTTCAAATACAGGTGCTTGTCATGGTGCTGGACTAACAGCCTGGATCAGCCAGGAACAAAACTGGTACATTCAATATTTGGGTGTTCATCACAATTTAGCAAAAATAGAAGAGAAGGGGGTGGGGCTGGTCAGAATGCTTGCCAAGAGAGGCAACAGAGAGATGATAAATAAAAAAAGTTAATGGAGTGGGCATTTCCCTGCTGTTTTGCTGCTGAATTTTGTTGTGGCCACAACATTCTAATGATGAAAAAGAGGTGGATCTTTTCCTTAGAAAAAAATCAGAAATGAGACCAAAATAAAGCTATGCAGCTAATAACAATATTCAAATAATATTTTTAGGTAAGTAACTTATTTGCTGCCTCAAGAGAGCATTGTTATGCCAAATGCATAAGCAAACTGGCATATGGGCACATGTCAAAACAGAAAGGAAAATGTGCATACTAGCAGACCTATGCTGTGTTTCAACAATAAGTAAAGTTTTTATTAAGCGCAGGGGGAAAAATACTCAAACAGCTTAAGTCCCAAATTGCAGACTTGGTTTTTAACAGATGCACAGATGCCTCCATTACTATATGGAAAAGAATGGTATAATTAGTAACCCCCCAAGTGTATTTCCAGTAGTAATGTATGGCTGTGAGAGCTGGACCATAAAGAAGGCTGAGCGCCAAAGAATTGATGCCTTTGAACTGTGGTGCTGGAGAAGACTCTTGAGAGTCCCCTGGACTGCTAGGAGGTCAAACCAGTCAATCTTAAAGGAAATCAATCCTGATTGCTCATTGGAAGGATCGATAATGAAGCTCAAGCTCAGATACTTTGGTCACCTAATGCGAAGAGAGGACTCTTTGGAAAAGACCCTGATGCTGGGAAAGATTGAAGGCCAAAGGAGAAGAGGGCGGCAGAGGATGAGATGGTTAGATAGCATCACTGAAGCAATGAGCATGAAACTGAGCAAACTCAGGGAGGCAGTGAAGGACAGGAAGGCCTGGCGCAATATGGTTCATGGGGTCACGAAGAGTCGGACACGACTTAACGACTAAACAACAACAAGTGTATTACTTCTAGAAGACCTAATCAAAAATAAGGACTTGTGGACATTGTCATCTGGAGTGAAAAGAACGCCATGATGATGTCAAAATGGAGCAGAAAATGCGACCACTAGTGAAACTGGAAGGCTCACAGGGGAAATTGGGAGATTTAGAGAGGAAGGGAAGAGAAAAACATAACTTAGGGCTAAGGTAACTTATAAGTCCTCCTAACACCATGCAGTCTATCCATGCTTTTTACAAGACCTCCCACCCACCCAACATGCATTGGACTTTAGTGACCAACTTGGTCTTCTCCTCAGCAGGTCCTACGTTATGAAATAAATTGCTCCTGCAGATGAACAAAGCCCTCCTCGCACAGTTTAAAAGGGGATTCAAAATGCATATATTCTCCCCAGACCTTTTCCTTCTCTTTTGTTAACTCTTCTGTTTGCCTCTGTTACAGTTCAGAATACTAAGGCCAAGCTGCTATGGTATCCAGAGCTCTGTGTAAGTCAATAAGAATTTTGGAGTGGTCAGTGAGGAGGGAGGAAACACTGTGAAAGTTAGCTATTAATAGAGACGCTGAACTCAACAATTGGGTATAAAACCAGACTTGAAATGGAGGGTGAAAATGAGCGTCTCCTAAAGTCTTGTTGCTCTAAAGGGAAAAAGTATTAAGAGAACAAGGACATTGGAGGAAATGGATGAGGGGGTTGGTGAGGCTAGTCTCAAGGTCTTTGACCGCAACTTCATTAAATGCTGTAAATTTCCTAGCATTGGTTTCCAAATAAGTTTCTCTTATTGGTTGGCTTCTCTCAGTCTCCTTTATAAGGCATGGAACTGTATGTTACAGTAGGTGGGCAGTTTAAATATGAATCCAGGCATTACACTCAGCCAGGGTGAACAGAGTGCAGTGCTGGGAAAAAATGGCAAGAAATGGTGGATTAATCTTAAAACTGAGCTAACAACAAGGAATACGCTGAGGGTACCCAGGAAAAAAGAGAAAAATAAATAAATAAATAAATAATGCTTAGACTCCAGAGCAGTTACAGCCTTGAGTGTACTGGAATGAATCAAGGAGGGGAAGGTGGTGCATAAGATACAGAAGAATAAAGAGATCAGCAGCTTGGAAATTGAAGAGAGGGTTCTGTTACTGGATTGGAAGACTGAACAATACTAAACCTTTGCAGAGTGGGTGGGGGGGAGTAATGCATGAAGTATACAAAACATAGAAAAATGTTAGGAAGATGCTTCTGTAGTATTCTGGTCAGCTGACATATCCTGGTTAGGAACATTTTGGTAATGGGACATTCTTCCCTCTAAGAATCTGGATTGCCACTTTAGGGGAACCCTCATCAGTTATTGGTTGGTGGTGACTTAGCAGAAAGGTAGGTATATTTATGTTCATGGGAACTATTGCCTTTAATGGGGAAAAATCACATAAAAATGGGACTGTAATCCCACTGCAGTCATCTAGATTTGTTTTCTTATTCCTGGCAGCCTTAGAAGCCTAGAGACCTGCTTTCTATTCTAGAATAAAATGGGTTCTGAGGCTCAGTTGTTTGGAACTTGTCAACAACTATTCTGTTGCCTGTAGCAAGGAGTGGAATTGGGAGGATGGCGGGGAGAGAGAGAGAGGACTAATACTGTCACAGAGGATGAAATACAATAGCCATAACTCATTGTTTGTCAGACCATCTCCTGGAAGTGGAACCATGATATTTCTGCTGGGTAAGGTTTTCCATGGCAGAAACCAACTTAGAAGCCTATGAGGATTGCTGGCCCATGGGCCCTTGATATTGGAGACTTCTTAAGTCTCTCCTGAGATGGTCTGGAAACAGGCCTTGCTTGCCATTCGTACCTGCTTAAGAGATAGGAAGCTTACAACCAATCTGATGGAGGTTGTACCCAATTTACATATTTATTTCTGTGCAAGGATCATCTAGGGTAAGTAGGGACAACTCACAGCCTACGTACCACATGTGGTTCCCTAACCCTCATTGGCAGCTTTCCTCAGCACCCAGAAACATAGCAGAAATTTAATGAAACTGGCTAAATTTTAGCAGTAAAAATTTAGACTGGGGTAGGTGGGAGTTAAGAGTGGCCTTCTCTTGTTCTGATGTCCATCTAACCCTTTCCCCAAAATGGAAAGAAGACACCCAAAACACAGCCCCACCCCTTCCAATGACAGCATAGCATTGGAGTCATCTGGAAGATAGAAGGCTGAATTGCAATTCCCCAACCCTCAAACATTGTCACTCCAAATCTAGTCAACTTCAGTTTAATAGGTCTTGCTTGCTTGTAGCCATTCCCTTAATGAACTTATGTACAGCACTGCTTTGTATACAATTCCAAGAATGGCACAGAAGAAGCTTGTAATTAATTAATTAATTAATTGGGTAAGGTTGCCACCTTTCAAGACAGAAGCCTTCTCAAAGGTTGCTACAGAATAGAATATACCATGCAATTTTCAAAATTACCGAAATAATTTTATCATTTCTAAAAAGAAATCTATCTGACAACAAAAGCTTTATGTATAATAAAACCGGCACAATAAAAATGTTCACTTAAAAGCCAAAAAGAACAAAGGCATTTTTAAAATCTGCTTCAAAATGATAAAAGTGATGTTTAAAAATCCTTTCCAGTTTCTTGCCCAGGAAGAAATTCTATAGGGCCCCTACAATAAATGTCACCTGTAAACTTACAGGTATTAATAGTTCAGTGTTTTTAATACAGAGGGAGAGAGATTCCTAAAAGTGATGGTGGCCATTCATATAACTTGGACCTAAACTGTTCAAGCTTTATAGATCATAAACACCTCTTGGACATGACTAGCAACCAGTATAACTGATGCAATATTGTTAGAATATGATTTATACACCTATTCAGAAATGTCTTAGGCATATTCTAAATTAGCTACAGTTTTTGAGCTTTTCAAAGGCCATCTCCATACAGGACATTATAGTTGCCTAATTTAGATGTGAGAGAGCCAGTTTGGTGTAGTGGTTAAGGCATCAGGCTAGAAACTGGGAGACTGAAAAACTTTGCCAAGAAAACTGCAGGGACTTGTCCAGGCAGTGTCCGAGAACTGGACATGATTTAGATGTATGTATTTTATGTGCTCGTGCATGTGTGTGCTTCAAGTCACTCTTGTCTCCTGGTGACTACGTGGATAGGCAGTTTTCTTGGCAAAAGAAATTTTTGGAAGTGGTTTGCCCTTGCCTTCTTCCTAGGGCTGAGAGAGGGTGACTGGCCCAAAGCCACCCAGCTAGCTATTGTGACCATGGCAGGACTAGAACTCAGTCTCCCAGTTTCTTGCCCGGTGCCATTAATTGCTATACCAAACTGGTTCTCTTAGATTTGTACATACTTATTTGAGGCTACACCCAGTTTCCTTAGATAGAATCAGAGTTGCTTTATTAACCAAACATGGCAGAAGATGCTCCTGGCTACTCTGGGTAGTTATACTTTCCCAGCAACTGTCTAATCTAGAAGTTACAGATGACTTTATTCAGTAATGTCTTGTAACATTTTGAATAGGGAGATCGAATAATCTGTATGACGTTGAATTGCTTTGCACTATTTGTGAAGGACCAAGTTCTTGCCTCACTATTTGTGAAGGACCAAGTTCAGCATCCAGGATTCTGCTGGATTCCATTCAAATAATAAATAGTAGGGACAAAAGCAAGCAAACAAAAACCTTTGTGCTATCCCACAGTCAAAGATGGAGCAAAGGTCCATGACCTGAGAGCCATAAGATCGACACTCCATCAAAACCAATCCAGTCAGTTGATCGGAGAGAGGCCGATCATCTGATGGAACTGACAGATGAGATGTCTAAGCAATCCACAGCACCGCAGTCCCACATCCAATCCTTGATGTCAGTGCTGAACATGTATGCATCCAAGATGGTGGCATTGACAAGATATGTGGATTTCAGAGGTCGCACATAGTAGTGTTCCAGATGGGACACGTTATGTTGCAAAACTGCTTCCTGTTCTGAGAAAATAATAGTGTTATAAAAGGATTACTTTGGCAGAGAGGGACAGAAATTCTAAACAGGTTGAGGCTTCTGACAAATTTTGCAACATGATTTGAACTCCACAATGATGATGATTGCCCTGTCAATCATGCCATTCAGTTTCCGGAACACATCCAGCGCTGTCTTCCAGATTTCAGTGCGTCAAAGTGCTAATGTAAGCAAGTTGGCTTGCAGAGCTAACTCAGTGAAGGCTACAGTCTCTGCTAAAAATGCTCCAAGGAATTTCCAGCAGCCGGAATGACAAGCAGTTATTGCCGGGCTCCCAATATTCAAGGGCTTTCAGTCCATGTAATTGTTACTCCTCTCCTCTGGATTATTGACCTCTTCCTGCAGCTGACCATCTCTTTGGGGCAGAAATAGCTTCTTGGTTGGGGACTGAGTTTTTGAGGTGGCGTTGAACTCCAAGGCCATCCAAATAATATGCCCACCAGTGATTCCGCTGCTTGCAAGGTTGGGAAATTAAATCATCACTGATACTATATCTTTACCTGAAGTTCCAGTGACTTTCCATGAAAAAGTCAAGTTGATCTTGGGTCAGGCAATGCTCCTGGTGATTGATTAACCCATCCATGCAGTTGCTTGCCAGGGTCTTTCCTGGGATATTTTTTCAACTTTCCTGTCTAATCTGCTGCCTTGGGATTTCCTGATAGTCTCCTATCCAGCTACTACCCAAGTCTTACAATAGCTTTTTTGAGATCCAGGTTGGCTAGTTGTTCCCACTTGCTGTGATCTTTCCAAAGACAATCACTTGGGTTTTTTTTTTAAACAAAAACCTTAAAATAAATTTATTACATTTGCAGAGATAGAGAAATCAGCTAAGATCAGAAGCATATGAATTAAAATAATGATTTGTATACAATGATTACACTCATCACCAAGTCTTCAGTACAGCTAAATATTTTATATTTCTTATATAAATAAAAGCACTTTTGGGATTCTATCCAAAAGACTTACAGGCTCCAGATTTGTAACACTGAATATGAGGGTAGATAAGCAGTGTCAACATTTGAAGTATAAATGGGTATCCGCAGAGCATGGTCAAAAAAGTCAAGATGGCCACAATGGTGTCATTGAAGCTCTGCCTGTTTTTAATGCACTTCCCATAAACAAATAGTTTATTCCACATAGGGAAAAACGTCCTTGTGCTCTGAAATGTTAAAGCTATACTTCCCCCCCCCCCCCAGATATTGCAATGTCACATAATGTAGAGTATCATTGGAGGGAATACTAAGTCAAGCCACAGTAAACATAAAACTTTTTAAATTTTTGCCTAATATTAGTTTCTGTAAAGATATTCCAAAACTATAAAGCAGGATTCAGTGATACTTTTACTTTTACATGCAGATCTTTGGTGATTTCTTTAAACACAATTCTACAAAAGTGTGTTCTAGCTGGGCATGTCATATGTTTTGAAGGAAGGCAGATGACAGCTTAGAGGTAATATTTCTCTTTCTGAAATATTTCCCCTAATTCTATTAAAATGAATATGATCGAAGACCTCTATCAGATGATGCAGAAAGGACTTGCTTGGTTACAACGCAGCATGGCTAAGTAGACATGCTCTTTTTCCCCATGTCTCACAATAGATCTTAATTAAAACTGCTGTCATTAAGTTCCAGGTCAGTATAGAAGCATAAATATGTACCATTTTTGTCTCAGCCCTGCCAGCCATTGGGGTATTTAAATTTTGGGGCTGAAGTTATCTGCTTATTTTAGAAGGCCCCCAACAACAGAAACTTCAAGAGCTTGAGCTTTAATCTGCCATTTTGTAATTCTCTCATTTTCAGCTTCTTCATGAAGGAACTCTCCATGTTAAGCACACTCTGAATTGTGAACCTGTTCCTTGTAACTTCCTGTTAGCAGAAAAGCTAATTCCAGAGATTTCAAATGCCTTGAAATCATTGCTGAACCAAATGCATGTCACTGCATGTGTTATTTTAGCTTTTATGTATTTGTAGTCAACCAGCGCATAATAACTCTTTCTAAGAGGTTCATTTCAAGAGGAAATTATCTTTCTTTTCAAAGGTAACAGCTGAAAGAAGCAATGTTTTAAAGCCACTTTGAGGTTAGAAACTCTACTTAAGAAGCAAAAGTTAATTTGATTAGAAAAGATGCTTAATTAAGTCTCAGGACCATAACTTTGCAATTAAGGAGAATTCTTGGTGTCATATGTTTTGAAGGAAGGCAGATTACAGCTTAGAGGTAATTACTTCTCTTTCTGAAATACTTTCCCTAATTCTATTAAAATGAATATGATCAAGGACCTCAATCAGATGACGGAGAAAGCACTCGCTTGGTTACAACTGAGCATGGCCAAATAGACTTGCTCTTCTTTCCATGTCTCACAATAGATCTTAATTAAAACTGCTGTCATTAAGTTCCAGGTCAGTATAGAAGAAGGTGCTTTATGCTCAGGAATAACTGCAGCCGCAGCTGAGAACACAACTTGTGTGGCTCTGCGTTAAAGATGCTTTGCACAGTGAGTTACTATTATGTCCGTATCCTTCCGGGATAACCACGGCCTGTGCCCAAAATATTTTTGTCCACTTTTAGAAGTCTTAATACCTTTAATTACATCTAAAAGACTCAGTTTTTTCACGTGGAAGGACACCACTATATTACAATCCTTTAAATGCCAAATCAAGACCTAGCTCTTTTTGAGGGGTTTTCTAAATACTTGTTTCCCTCACTGTATCCCGATTTTTCTAGAGTCTGGCTTCTGGTTAAGATGTTCATTCTGACTCCTTTATTCCTGTTGCTGTGTCAGATTTAACATTACGCAAAAGACAAAATCAGCAGTGTTGAATCATGAGAAAACTCTGAGATGAATCCCAGATTTATATGGAGGCAATGCCATATAATAGTTACAAATAATGTTCAAATTTCTGAGATTTCAGAAAGCCTTCAGCCAACAAGACAGTAAGGACAAAAGGGAAGAAGAAGTGAAGCCATCGCTCAACTTTGGTCTTCTGTATAATCACAGGTAGAATGTGGGTTTAAGTGGCAGTAAATATGCTGAAGTTGGGCTGCACCCCTGCTTTCCCCAGAATTTGCTGAGGTGGAACAATTGCTTCCTTGCCTTGGAAGACAGAAACTCTAACAAGCCAAGTCCAGCCCGTCTCCATTTCTGTCTGGAAGACCCTGCTCCCTTGGGAGCTGGAACGGAGAAATGAGACAAAATTAGTCACTCCTTATGTGACGGAAGCTGGAGATAATTTAGAAGATTTATGAGGCAAAAAGGATAAGCAAAAAAGTCCAATCACCTAGAATTACATTGTTCTGGGAAAGTGAGGGTATATTTATCTTGAGTGTATTGCTCATACGTACCTTTAGATACGTTGATAGAGCTTTTTGCTGGTTTTGCAGTTTTGGATTATATTTTAATACATGTATTTTATCTGTATGATTTGAAGGTTTTTTAAATCTTATTTTTGCTCCATAAGTGGGTTTGCATCCCCTGTTAATAGCAAACACTAGACTCATCGTGCTTAAGACCTGATAGTAAATCTCTTCTCAAACTCAGATGATGTTGGGCATCCAAGGACATAAAGCAAGGGATGGAAAGGATTCAAATAAATAAACTGACTTAGCTGAGATTTTGAAGGAGGTTGTGACCTCAGGGCCTACATTTTCCCTTCTCTGTCCAACAGTGCCAAGTCTCCAAGCTTTCTCTTTCAAGCCTGACGGCATGAATACAACCCAATCTGATGTGAATGACCTAAAGCAGGCAGTGAACGGTTAGCAGAATTCTTTTCTTGCAGAGGAGTTATCACCTTGGAACTTAAAGTACATACTTACCCTTTGGGTCCTGATTATATTCTTTTAAAAAAATAAAAATAAAAAACAATGTACATCACAGTGACCACGGTTTCTAATTTAGCAAGTCAGCTGTGTGAACCCAACTGGAATGTGTAGATGTTTAAAGAGTTTGCTGCCACTTACTATGTTAGGTCGCAACAAGGGTCAGTTTGGCCTTTGGCAGAACAATGGAAATATCCTCCAATCAATATGGGGTTTTGAGTTACTATCATGTAGGATTCAGATTGCTTTCATGTGCTTTTGCAGAGTTTGCCTTACAAAAACGTTTCCTGTGGGTGAACTTCTAACTCTTATAGTCTATATGGCCTATCAATACAGTTGTCAAGGCCCACAAAGTTAGAATTATAATTGTTCAAGGCTGCAAGTGGGTTATTTCTATAATTCTGGTTCCAGATTTATAGTTATCTAACTGTAGCATATTATGCCGACTTCATTAAAGTTTAACTTCAAAGTTGAAAAGCTGCCTTGAACCTCATTTTCTAATTCTGATGTGTCTCTAGTTAACGCTTTCCCCATTTTGTTTGGCTGTCTGTTAACTGATGCAGTATTTTTAAATGCTTGTAAAATAAGAGTTGCAATACATGGATCCTTTTTTCTTGATTAATAAAACTGCAGTGTTTTAAGCTATGAAATAATTCCTGCCAGTGGAAAATTGCAATCAAGGCTATTCACATTTTGTGAGGCTCTGAATTTTCACACTTCCTTTTCTGCTACCAAATTTTTCTTCAAATATTCAAAGTTGCCACACTTTTTGCTGCATTTTTCATTTAGCACTGCTTTGTGTTTTGTAGAAGAGGTGGAGGGGGGAATCTGGATAATACCTAAAATAAATCTGTGAGCTAAAGATGAAGGTTTTAAAGCATGTGCAAATGAAACACTAAGAATGTAAGGCCATCTGAAGAGACTTTGGTTAATAAAGCGATAGTTTCAGTAAGCAACAATCTTAGCTTTTGATCTGTATTTTCCGGAAATTTTTTTTTTTTTGTAGAGTTTCACTTTCCTTCTTTTTGAAAGTTCTATTTCCTTTTGAGAACATGCAATTAATATCTCTTTATCTGGCATTTTTATGTTAGCAATATTTTGACAAATATGGTGGTTGTGTTGCTTCTCCTTGTGATCAATTGGTTTTTTCTGCATTTTGTTTTGTTTTCTGTCCCTTTCATTCTGTGCCTTTTGCATTCCAGTTGAACTAGGACTTTCTACAGCAGTTCTGTCTTTATGTAAAAACATTCGAACTGTGGAAGGAGTGAGAATTTCTAAACTGACATCCTCCCCAATACACTTTGCAGCAAAATGTGAGCTTCTATTACACTTTGTCCCCCCACAAAACTTTGGCGTCTCATGGTGCTGGCTGAAAAGCAGAAAGGATGAACAGTTGTTCTTAAATTCTACAAATTTGTTGGGTTATTTGTTCTAAAAAATATTGTTGAGGAAAAGAGGAGGAAGTCTTAGATTCACTGACTTATCAGAGTGATCTTTGCATGTCCGTTGGGCTGCTGTGGACTGCTCCGATCACATTGTTATGGGGCTGGGAGTAGAGAGAACTTGAGGGAGTGTAACCGTTTGCTCAGCTCACCATTCTCCATAGCCCATCCTTAGAAGTCATAAGGAGTTCCGTAGCTTTTGGATCTGTTCCATTTTTTAATAATTAGTTAAGAGGAGTCTACCCAGCCATCTGTTGAGGATGCAGTGGGGATTTCTGCATGGGTGGGAGGGTAGACTCAAGGGCTGAATGGCCCCTTCCACTCAGGGAAACTCAAACTGCTGGTTGCCACCATGCGAGGTGAAAATGATAAGTTTAGAATGACCAGATCTGAGTTACCAGAAATGAGGGGGACCACCAAGTAGCAGGGAAGAGTATCATTGGCGCCATCTGGTGGTCATCTGGATTTTAGCAATCCAGATCAATTAGCCCTGCTTAATCACAGGTATATCTGGGAATAATATGCAGCACATTTAATGTGCAAATCCCTAAACATCATAGTAATGTAGCCTTCTTCCTTGAGAATTATGATTACCAGCTTCAAATACTTTATGGCCCTCAGACTGTTGGCAAATAGGCTTCTTGAAGAGTCACTCTCTCTCTCTGTGTATGTGTGGATAGCGTCAGTAATGGAAATAAAAAACAAGGCATGTTGCATATACAGTCTTTCATTTTAAAATAAAAACAAGTTATTCCTAAAGCATCAATTCCACTTTGCAAACAAGGCCGGGTAATTTGTAATTTCAAAAGAAGGAGAGTAAATTCTGATGTGGGAACTGCAGAAGCTTTCTCATTTAAACATAGCTATCGGGGTGGACCGATATCCCAATTTATGCTGCTTGTCTTTAAAGCAACCTCAGTTTTTGAAAAAGCAAACAGACATTTATTTAGGACCTCCTGCTCTCTAAGGGGCTGCAAATCTCAGGATCTGTTAGATATGGTCTCCAGATCTTCCGTTAGAAATGATTAGCCATCAGTGCTATTCGAAAACTGAATTCCAGCCACTTCTGCTAGCCGTAGCACAAGTTAAACAAAAGATGGTGGTATTTATATTTATCACACTGAGATAGCAGATACAGTACAGATGTGAAGATGACGTGGTGAAGGCTTATCTGTGAAAACGAATTCATAGCTGGCACAGCAGATAAAGGCATATTCAACAGGCTTTTTGTTTGCCTAAATTTTACCCTCTTGGTGCATTTCAGCAGATGCAAAATGAACTCCTATCACATTGAAGATACAAAAAATGGTGTTGGTCCCCCCCCCCCCCCCCCCCGCCCAGCTTCTGCTATTGTCTACCAATTCCCAAACACTGGGATCTCTGCATATCTGTCTTTTGGAGAGCAATTGACCCTCTGTCTTCTAAATGGAGTACAGCATTTGTTAAATGAAGAAGATGAAGGCATTCCCCACCCCACCCCATAACCAGAAACAAATATATGGGAATGAAAGATGGCTTTTGTTAGAAAGAAATGCAGGAATGGCTCAAGATGACCAGCTCTGCCAGCATTCAGAGCTAGCTGTTGCATATTTTTCTGATGTTGTGTTGTGTTGAACCCTGTTGGCATAAAATGCAGGGCTACCAGATTTTTGGCTGCAAAAGCCCAAATAGATGCTAGATGGCAACAAAGGTACCGGAAACTCTGTTTGCTTCCATATAATTGTAGCTGTGTCTCAGCTGAATCTCTGTCTGTCTGTCTGTCTGTCTGTCATCTCTCTCTCTCTCTCTCTCTCTCTCTCTCTCTCTCTCTCTCTCACCCACCCACCCACCCACCTATCTATCTATCTATCTATCTATCTATCTATCTATCTATCTATCTATCTATCTATCTATCTATCTTATCTATCTCTGCAAGAGAACAATGCTTGTTAAATCATAAATATAGTATGATAGTTGAATGTATTTATTCATTATGAATTCATAAGTACAAAAATGGCTCAGAGGGAGATATAGAAAAGTCACCAAAAATTGGTGTGATGCTGCGCGTTTGCAGAGGAGTACCACACACAGGTTAACACAGGATGCTTCAACAGAAGTGGCTTGGAAGAGGGTTATTTTGCAATTGTCCTATCTGATAATGAAACAAAAAGGAAACTAGTAGTATTTTTCCCTTCAGGAGGCAGGACAAAGGTTAAGCAGCAGAACCGTCTGAAAGAAAAATCTGAACCTCGTTCTCCAACCATCAGTTCTTCACTGCTGTCTTCCAAGTGGATTCTTGTTTGGTTCCCTTTCAAACCACAATCATACAGTGTAGCTCTGACAAAGCTCCTCATCAGTGGTTACTCTTCCCTTCTCCATGTGAGTGAGGGTTAAATAAACAGGTGGTTTCAGGGCAGCTCTGAAGCCGTGGAGGGCAACCAGACTGGGACTGCAAAAATCCAGACACCCGCTAGGTTGAAATGGGAGATTTCTATATCTGTTTGCTGCCATCTCGTGGCCGTTCAGATTCTGCTGGGCTGCGAGGAGGCAGAGTCTCTGTAATAGCGGTAGCCTCAGGAGTGTGCGATTTATTTATCAATTCTTAATTGACTCGATGTTTACTCACGATTGCAAACAGATGATTAATTTATCCCAGACTTTTATGACTATGATAGTGAAGAGATCATTAGAAAGAAGGATTATAATAGACTTCTCTGCACTTATAAGCCTTCTAATAAAGATTGACTAATATAATTAGATATAGCTTTATAACAAATGCTATTAAACTGACTCTGGATTTTTATTTAAACCCACTGGCCTGCTATCTTGAACTTATTAGCTGGAGGGGGTTGAGGGGACCCCCTGCCTCCACTGTTTATTCTTGCCACTAGAGATTAAAGCTGCTGTGTGGTTGGAGGTTGAATTCTGTAGTACGTTATTTGTTTCAATGTATTTCTGTGTCAGCTTTTCCCCATCATCAAAGTGATTGCCCCATTCTGGGGGAGGGGAGGCAAGATAGGATTTTAGCTCTGTGTTTTGAGATGAGGATGTCAGGGGTGAGCTTCAGTCAAGTGTGATATCTTCAGGAGCCAGCATTAGGCCTGTGCGGTTGAGGGAACTGTAATATTCCATTTAATAAAAGAGTGGATTAGAATGATCTGGGTTTGTATAAAAAGCCTTTGAGACTACCTTTCCCTCCCTGAGAAACTTCTTCTCCTCTTTCATCTCTTTCACTTTTGAAAACAGGATAACCTCTTCCCCCTCCCCCCACCCCCCAAAAGACCTGATTCGCATGGAGAAGCTAGTGAGGTCCGCCATACCTATTTAATTTCAGAAACATATCCAGGGTGCCGTGATGCCTTTCTTCTGCACTGTCTTACCTGATGGCACTTCCAGTTAAGTATTTGGGTCTTTTGGCCATAATAAAAATATTACATTACTTCCAGTTGAGCTTAACTTGATTACAGGATCTCCAAGGTGGAACTCTGGGGTGGGGGGAATGTTTTGCAAGTTAGGTAGCTTTGAGGGTTTATGGGCTTTTTAGACCCTCTGGAGGATGGAGGAGGTGCATGGCATGATCTGCCGGTCTCAGGTTCCACCACATCCTCTACTTAGAAGAAGAGGGGGTGTTTATCCAAAGTCTCTATTCTAGGTATATGAAAAAAACAAAACAAAACTTATTCTCTGAAAGTGCCCAGGAACCAGAGTATTTGGAAGTGTGCCAGTTTCCTGAAGTTCCTGTTCTTTGGCAGTTTGTATTCTACCATTTCATCTAGTAATCTGAACTGTACCATACTGATGTTCAGGACCAGGCATACAATATAATCTCTGTGTGATAGGGCTCTTCCTTCTGGGCTAGTTCTTTTTTTTTTCTTCTTTATACTAGAGTAGGCCAATGTGGAGGCATTGGAAATCACAGCTTAACCGTACAGTTTTCTGTAGGACCAAAGGAGGTATTTGATGACACTCTGGTATCCTTAGAAAGGGTATGGCTTAATTTTTTCAGTTCTTTCCCCCACCCTTAAAAACATCCCAAACCCCAGAAAATGGACTGAAATCCCTGAAGTCCCTGAAAAACAGCCATTTGGCTACTAAATTTCAGCAGCATGATCTGGGCATGCTGTGGACCACGAAGAGGGTTCAGAGGGCAATATGGCCTATGGGCTGTAAATTATGCATTATGGATGTGCCTTGCAGGATTGGATGGGAAAACCCTTGTATTCCATTTTGAGCTGATGGGGAAAGAACAAGATAAAAATAGGATGGATAAATGATAAAATGTGCCATAAAGGCATTAAGCTTTACATACTAAACTTACCCTTTTCTTCCCTGTTAAAAACCCAGAAATTACTACGAACATATAAAATTAATGTTTCAAGGTGGGGAGACATTATGCTAACTAATTCTTAACCCTAGCCTACGGCCTAAGCTTCCTTATTGTGAAAGCAATTTTACTAAAGAAACCAGCAATGGATGTCGATTAGCAACATGAATGTGGTGTAGAATGGTTGAAGTAAAAAGGGATTTCTGGAAGGGAAGGTAATGGCAAAAGAGGGAGTCATGGTAACTAAAAGATGTAAATTTTTGGGTGAATTGCAGTTAAGAATACTTCTGGGTTTCCTCTCCCCTTCACTCAATACTTTCTCTTTGATGCCAAATCTTCCTGAATGACCAATGGGGAAGGGGGCTGATGATTTACTCTTAAGCAGCTTTGCCAGGGGCTCTCAGGGACAACCAAAGACTGGGGGAGGTTTAATGATGGAGGGAGCATGGTTTTAGGATTAAAGAACCAGTATAACATTGGAATCAAGTGGGCAACTGAAGCACTCCATAGACTTCTATACCCCCTAATGTTCTGCTTGTTCTTCAGAGGCCACCAAGGTAACTATTCTATCTTCAAGAGTTCTTTGAACACAGGCCTTGGATTTATCAATCTGCTTAAGTGAGTTCTGCATATTCTTTTGAATATGTTCCTTCTGAATGTTGGCAAAGGTTATGGAGTATCCTTTTAGCCTGCAATCCTACACAGAGGAGGGGAAGCAAGCACAGTTAGAGATGATTGGAAGCCTTCATCTCATTACCCAGTAGCTGAAGAGGCAACCTATAGCTTTAAATGGAAACATGGTTTCATCTCTAAAGGAGGGATAGGTGTCCACAATGGGTGTAAGTGATGAAATATATGTTACATCTTTGTGATACATTATCTACCTCTTATGTCCTTGTGTGCAACGTCATGATGCAAGTACAAAAAGGTAGAGCTTGCGTTGTGACATCACAATGCAGGTTTTGTCTTTTGGGCATCATGAGGGTTAGGAATAGATGCTGATGGAAGCAGGGGCTTGTCCATTTGGAAACAGAATACTAGGCTAGATGGCTGTTGGTCTATTTCAACAGTGTAAATGAAAACTTGATTTAAATGTGCATTTCTTTGTGGAGCTGGAACACATGGATGAAGAAGAGCTGCTTATAAAGATGTCCGGGCACATGAACGTACAGGAGAAGGAGGAAAAGAATTGCTATTGCTTCTCCCTTACAAGCATGGATGTGCTTGTAAACATGGTGCACATAGGAAGACCATTCAAATGTGCCTTTGGCTGGTTATTTTCACTGGTTTCCATTCTCAAGGTCAGTCATTTGGGTCAGTTCAAAACATGACAAGCCAAGTTCTGCCTTTTGACACAGCTGTATGCTTTGGAAATCACCCTTTCAGTCAACTTGAAGAAATTGGCAACTTTTTAAAAATATGTATGGTCTTTTTTTCCCCCAGAGCCCTTATCTTCCCTTTTATACAAGTGAAACGTTGTATGTTATCTAATGGTAACTAGGATACATTTGATCTCTGACAGAGTTTGAAGAAATAATTTCTGGAAGACATTGGACCAAAAATGTGTTCTTTATCTTCAGATTCCCTTGTTTAAAACATTTTATTCCAGTCTGTTTGTGTGTCCGTGTGTTTCGTTTTGCTTCTAGATCTTTCTCCCACTTAACTGGTGAATAATGGACAGTGGTTGGCGGGGCGGGGGAAAACCAAGATCCATTTAAATGTGTTATTGGGGAGTTTCATTTTTATGTAGATGACATATGGTTCCTTGAAGATTATAATCAAGTGAAGATAGTCAAACCGCGTAGGGCTAAACGCATGGAACAGACCCAGTTCTCCATGCACTAAGTTCAACTTACAAACAGGATCTAAGGTGCATAAGTTTGTTTGTTTGTTTATTTCTTATTGTAAACAATTCAGTTTCGAGGCTTCCCAACCCCTCAATGGCTCTGGGCAGCTTAGAATTAGAAGGGGGGGAAAATGAGATATTAAAAAAAAAAAAAAACAGTTGACTGGAAGATTAAGTCAGTATGACAAAAACCAAAAACAAACAAACAGACAGACAAACAAACCCCAGAGTGGTTCCTCAGCCATCCTATCCCATTGAGTCATTGAGGTAGGAGCAATATGGCTCTCTGGGTGGATATAATTGCAGAGGGCGGGTGCTACCAGGGAGAAGGCCTGTTTCCTGGGTTCCACAAATGATATTGTTTGGCCCAAAGCATGACCCCTCTGCCTGATCTCATTGGATGGGCAGAAACATCCACAGAAGGAGGTCTCTCAAGGGAAGTCCTATGCCATAAAGGGCTTTATGGGTGACAACCCAGATCTTGAAACGCACTCAGAACCCAGATGGTAGCCAGGGCAGCTCCCTAAGCAGCGGGACGCATAAGCATGCCATGAAATACCCATCACTACGTGCACTGCTGCATTCTGGACCAGCTGCAGCTTCCGGATGCTCTTCAAGGGCAGCCCCATGTAGGGCACATTACAGCAATCCGTTTGGTAAGTGACCAGGGCATGAGGGGCTGTGAGCAGAGTTGCTCCTGTTGTCTATCCAGAACCTGGGAGAAAGTCTTCTCCTGTGTGGCTTGCAGTCTATGGACTGACCTCCCCAGAGCCCCCACTCTCGTAGTGTTGAAGAATAAGACAATATCTTTCATCAAGCCTTTAAACGTGAATATATTTTTAACTTCATTTATTTTAATTCTATGCTCTAAATACTGTATTTTAGTTTTAAATGTTGAAGCTAACTTGAGACCTTACATGAGGAAGGAAGTGGTGTACAAACCCAACCGATAAATGGGTAGACGGATGAGGCAACGTGCAAACACAAGATTTTCTGGTTCACCCACTCCACTATTCTACCTGTCCTTGCTAACAAAAGAAACTTGTTGACAACCGTTTAAGCTGAGATGTTTTGTGAAGCAGCTGGAGAGTGAAAAGAGGAATTGTGGAGGGGAAGGGAAAACCTCTCAGGACCTGCACATAGTCTGATTTCTATGTGGGGCTTATTTAAACAATATGAGCAGGATATAGTGTGTCTGCCTTGGCACAAAATCAGAGGTTTCACATGTCCCATTATTTGCAGGGACAAACTTAGCAAGAAAGGGTAGAGACAGAGTCACAGAGCCACATCTCTCTGTGGAATTGGGGTCCAGTTTGTCATGTTGATGCAGTAGCCTTTCCAAGAATCGCAAACACGCAAGGGACTCGCTAAAGATCACGAAATCAGCCGAAGTGGCTCGGCTTATATTGGACAGAACGGGGAAGCTGATAGCTCCATTAGTGTCTCAGATTGGTACAAGATAGTTTTAGGGAAACATAGTAACAGTTTCTGCAGTGGAAGTCGCTAAAATCAACTTCCCCTTCCTTTCCCACATGATGCTAGGAAATCGTATCAGACCTTCACATGAGCCTGTGAGACCAGCACAATTAGGCTGCAGGCTGCCACTGTCAGGAGTCACAGAACAGAAGAAACCAAGCCAAGATTCACTGAATCTTGAGGAAGGTGGAAAAAATCTTCTTCTTCTTCTTCTTCTTCTTCTTCTTCTTCTTCTTCTTCTTCTTCTTCTTCTTCTTCTTCTTCTTCTTCTTCTTCTTCTTCTTCTTCTTCTTCTCCTCCTCCTCCTCCTCCTCCTCCTCCTCCTCTTCCTCCTCCTCCTCCTCCATCATCATCATCATCATCATCATCATCATCATCATCATCATCATCATCATCATCATCCCACAGTGCATTGGTTGGCTTACATTAAATTTTACCGTGGATGGTTAGGTTTGGCTGCTGAAGGTGCTCCTGGGGCATCTCAATCGTGACACCCAGCGGATGTGCACACCCCGGCCATGCTGATCTTTTCAAGTAGAAGGTCCAACTTTTGAAATGCCATCAAACATCTGAGAGATGTTGTTTTGGGGTTCATGAAGTTGGTTTTTTCACTGTCTGTTGAAAGAGTGACTTTGCATGGCCATGTTTGTTTTGAGTATTGGGTTGTGCTAAGTTCTCTTTTCAACTGGCATTTAATTTTAGAATAAATAAAGTGTCAGAGCTTTGTTCAGGAAGAGCATTGTGAATGTGTGTAGGTGTGTTAGCATGCACACCCAAACACATACATGTTTCCTAAGCCTGGAATGTAAATTGCTTTCTCCACAACTACTGCCCATTACCCTCATGTTACATTACTGGCCTTGCTATATCGTGGTGCCTTATGATCTGTATGATTCCCATTTACATGGGGAAATGGCTAAGATGGAAGAAGTAGTCTTAAGCTGGGCTTCTGTGTTGCTGATTTAGTTGCTTGTTGTTGACTGGTGGTATAGCAATAATCATCAGTGATCAGCATGCGATTTCTTCACTTTTCTCATTTTAACCTCTAGCTCTGTCTGTAATAAATAAAATGTGGTCAGATATTGGCTTAATGTTCACATGGAGTGTGGCTTTTGTAAAACTTCAATCCCCTGGATTGTCCCTATAGAAATCACAGAATAATAGCACAAAAGAAGGCAAGATGAATATCGATAGAAAGTTTGACAAAATGAATTTGGTAACGAATGACATTTGGCTTTGATGGAATCTCTGTATTCAGCAGAAATTCTGCTTTTTGTGACTTTCAGGGCAAACTTCAAACCTCTCTAGCTGCGTGCAAGTGGTTTTAAATGTATGGTCTTAGCTGTGGTTCTTGTGAGTCAAAAGCCTCACCTCTCAGAGCTCCAGATATTCTTTGCTATTATTCTAAATGTTGGAAACCTAAGCAAAGCACAGCCACATCACTTGTACGTGGTAATTCAGAGCTTGGCATTTAATAGAAGTCTCAGGTCCAGTGCATTAACCTCCAAACAGTTATTTCTGACCTTATGAAACAAGAAGTTGGCTAACCATTAAACTGAAATATTTTGCCAGTTTTAAAACAAACAACACTTCAGAGTCAGCATGAATTGTTCAAAGTCTTCCCTCGGGCTGAATCTGAATTTGTAATGGCTTTGTGCAATTAACATTATTTGTGGTTTGCTGCAGTATTCACCTTTAAAAGGAGGCCCTCCTTTGGTCATCCCTGTGGTTTTTAAAAATGGAATCACTCTGGCACACACACATAAAATGTCTGTGGCTGGTAACTGCAGAAGATTATTTAGGCAAACAAATGTAGGAGGTTCTCTGAAGATTTTGTCTTCTAGCAGGACTTCTCTTACTTGACAAGAATGCTCCTCAGGAGTGTCCATGAACCCTTGGGACTGTGTACAGCATGTACAAAGTGCTTTAATCAGTCAATTATTTGAAAAGCCCCAGAAGGCTGCATTCTCTACATCCTAACTCCTATAATTAGGCAACACAGCAATGCAGCATTGCATGAAGATATAGACGGTTCAGGCCTATAGACCAGATTCATCTGAATCCCATCTTCTGACCTGAATCAGACTTTTTTTAGACTGAATATGTGGTTTCCCCAAGGCAAAGGGAATTCCTGTGAAGTGACTATTGAGGCTGTTAGGAAATTTGGGGCATGACACAGCTCATCTGGATGGCTGCCATAACAGGCTTTCCTCCAGTCTGTGAGGCAACACAAAAGTATGCTGGCCTAACTTTTTCTGTTCTGACACCTGTGTGGTGCTGTCCTTATAATATTAATGTGAGATTAGTGAAGAGCAGTGTTTGTTGGGTTTTGTTTCCCCTCCCACCAGCATTCCCACCTCTACTTTCTGGATGGCAAAACCAACCACCAATCACTTGCCTTAAAAGTGTGGAAAGATGAGGTCAGGTGGCCTCAGCAATGAGCTGGGGATGAGTTGAAGGCATCTTCAAGTTGTTGTTATGGGAACAGGTGGTTGAGTCCTTGGTGCTTCTGGACACTCTACCTGAAAATACTCCATATTCCTTTTTGTATCTCCATAAAATATGTCAAGAGAGGCGCAAAGGAGGAAGAGGTGGAAATTGATGTAGTGTTGCCTCTACAGTGCAAAATGTCTCATCAAGGAAAAGCATGGTTGCCTCCTTTCTTAAAGAATCAAATTGAAAAAATCTTGTGTGAAACTCCTGCACCCCTTTCCCTGGAAACTGAACAGACTTCTGTTCTTCAAAAGGATAACTGCACTTTGTCTTAGAGTAAAGTTCTGTACAGACTATTCTGTTCAAGCAATTTGTGCTTTCTCATACTTGCTTTGGACTTTATGCCTTTCGTGAAATCAATTTTTTAAGGGATCTGGAGTCATGTTACTATATGAATTAAAAAAAAAAAGAAATGCCAATCAGATTATATTTGTCAACAGATCTTCTGTATATAAAAATATTCTCTGTGCATCTTTGCATCAATGCCTCATGCCTTCTCAAATTGCCACAGGATTTGGTCTATGAATTGCTTCTTCTGATTTAACCCTGTCACATTTCTGGCTGGCTTTCTGGCTTATCTTGATGGATCTCCACTTACAAGTGCAATCAGTGGCTCCAATATTGCTTGTGTCAAGACATTCCGAAATCAGTCCTGACACTCCTGATTGTATTTGCTTAGATAACCAGTGGTATGAAAAAAAGTCAGCCTCCAGACCTAAGATGGAGGAAAAGTGCTAAACAAGAAGTTGGCACAAGCTGTGTTCATTTTTTGTCCAAATCCACAATTCGTTAGCTGCACCATTGTGTGACTATGCTCGTAATACGAATCAGTGGGGTTTACTGGTTTAGGTGTTGCAGCAGAAAACCTAGATTCTAGCCCACTTTCAGCCATAGAAGCTCACTGGGTGACTTTAGCCGCTCCCTCTTGGCCCAGCCTACCTCACAGAATTGTTGCTGTAAGGAAAAGTAGAAGCAGGGAGAACTGTATATTGTACAATGCCTTGAGCACCCAATTGAATGGCGGAATATACCGTAAATCTAAGAAACAAATAAAAAATGACCCTCCTTCCAGAATAGCTCAACAAGGAGGTTGACATTCATTGTCCTTTCTCAAGCTGAGTTGTTGCAATTTAATAGGGCTGCTCCGGGAAACTACACAATGTTCCACATTCTGAATTCATATCTGGGATCCATTTCTGAAAATCAGGAGTATCATTTTACTTCCAGATAGGTGCAATCAACTTCTTTGCTGTCCTCAAAGCTTGATAAACCCAAAGCTCTTCATAAAATGACTAATTCCATATTTTAGCAATATAATTCAATATCATATTGAGATCCCTAAATATAATATTTCTTTCCATTTTAATTTGAAAGCAAAACAAAACCATAATAGAACAACACCTAATCATGTGAGTTAAAGAACCTTTACATTTCTTATATTGCAAACATAAAAAGTCTGAAATCCATCCCTTTTTCAATATTCTGTGAAGGGTCCCAGAAACCTGAAGTAATATTTTCTGAACAATTAGTTTCATTTTAAAATCATACCAAAGTATATTTCACATTTTTTTTAGCACCTGGACCCACTGATTTTCCAAAACTGGATATTCTAGTTCTTCCTGCCACAGATCAGATACATATTTATTACTAGCGTTCATTTTACTTTTTAAGGTCTCTTGGGTTGCTGCTAGGTGATTCAGTCTAAAAGTCTCAAGAATCAATTATGAAGTGATCATTTTTGCTTTGTTTTGAAATTTTAATCAGGTTAAAAACAGAAACAAAAAAACCCACTTATGACTCTTGTTTTGGTGCTGGGCACCAAAAATGTCTCTATTAACAATCTCCCTAGAAGTCTTCCAAAATGAGAGAGCGCTGCAGGATCCCTCTTTGTTTAACTTGACTTGTGCAAGAAATTTGAATTGTGAATTATGCGTATGAGCAATACTTATACAGCCCAAGCAGGTCTTTGTAGTTTAACAAAGATTACATTGGTTATACAAAAAAGAGAAATAGAAGAGAACAAAAATTTATCCTTGTCCTTACCCAGGAGGTTTTTGGATGGCAATATAAATTTATATACTGGGATAAATATGAATTGAATAGAGAAACCCCATAAAAGCATCATTCCACATATTCACCAGACAGTGTAGAGAATGTGTATATTTTTGAACAGAGAACTAGAGGATAATGTCTTTCAGTGTATCATTTACCCCCCCCCCCCAAAAAAAATGCACACTACTTTCAAGGACAGAGTATAAATAGTTTGTGGGCAATGTTTGAAATACCTTATTGATGATCGGATGTTCTTCTTTTCCAGCCTCTGTCCTGGCAACCTGAAGGTTTTTGTTTTGTTTTTCTCATGTAGTCCATGCAGTTAGGTGAATGTACACAGTGGTTAGTATGCATATTTCTCACTCATCTTACCTTAATCACAAATTAACTGCATAATACATACGTTGCATTGCTTCAATGGCAAAGAGAGAAGTGTGAAATCCCCCAGTTTTACAGCATTTTATCCTCTAGTATATTGGTATTGCTCAACGGTATTGCTAAGCAGATACATCAATATTGCTGATTAGATTTGACCTTATGCTGAATTGCTGCTGTTCTTTTTTTTTTCTTTTTTTCTTTTTTGCAGTAGCTGTTGGTGCTCTGCAAGTCGGTCTGTCTTCCGTTCCCAAGATGAGAGTGGGCAGTTGGCATCCATGTGCAAACAACTGCATAGCTATGGCCTTCTGCTTTATTTTTCAAGACTCAAGTGCTATTTTTTGCAAACCTGTTCCTTATGGAAGATATATGTTTCTACCTCTGTTTTGTTTTTCTTTGAGAAACAGAAAATGGGTAGGTTTTGTAGGGCATATTTGCTTGAAAGGTGATGCCAATAAAACTGTTTAGTCAGTTTAGATTACATCTTTAAAAAAAAACAAAACTGAACACACTTCTCAATTTCAGGGATGCTTTTAAAAAAGTTATCACAATGCATTGCTTTTTACCAATAATGGAAAATGAATTCTAACCGCGCAGAGTTCTGCATTGCTTTTTAGAGTGAACTTTGAGTATCATGTGAATGTAGGTTTGTATGAGTGTGAGTGTGTCTCTGTATGTGTGTGTGCATTCTGCTGTTGTCCATAGTGATTTCCCACGTTTGTCAAGGCAAAGGTTAACAAAGGGAGTGAGGTAGGCAAGAGGAATAGGCCACCCATTCATTTTTGTATGTCAGAAGTCTACTTTGTCATGCTAACAGTCAAGTGGTGTAAATGTCTACCCTGCTACTGAAGGTTAGAACAAGACTGAAGTGGGGGAAAGAAAAAGAGAAAGCAAAGAACAAGAAAGGAGTGGCGGAATTTGTATTTTCAAATCTCACCGATTCCACTGGAAGGTCTCCGAATGGGGGAAAAATCTACTGTGGAAGGTCTACAATATGGCAACGATTGATACGGGACATTAGTTGAAGTTGCAGCAACAAATCTATTCCTATAAACAGTGAATCCTTTGCCACAGAATAAGTCTGTCTTGGCTTAAGGTCTGAGGAACATGTTGCTTTCAAAGTGAATTCTTAGGTGTCAGTTCCCATAACTTATTGCTGAAGATTACAAAGCTACTGATATAACATATTAGTTTGATGGACAGAATTATACTTGCAATGCTTCCTGCTTTCCCCAATGACGCACACTAACTTAGTGTGCTGTGACAGCTGCCTTGATTTACCACCAGGCTGTGAGGCCAAGTGGGAGAGCGAACGTTCACATGAACGCTGAGGCCGATACTGGCCCAAAGCCTAGTTTATAAAGCTGCCCCATAATTCACCACAAATGTGTCACCATTAAAAGGGAAAAAAGGATTGCAGATAATAAATAGTCTTTAATTTATTAGCTAACAACAAAGAGATCAGAGCCAGTTGTGATGTGATTGTTTGACATAATATTGTCAAGGAAAAAAGCTAAGTTGACCAAAGATGTATATTACACATTGGAGCAGATGCATCAACTTTTGGCTTGTCACAAGCAGGGCTAAACAAAACGCCAAGGAGAAGAGAGATCTGGCAAACCGCACATTCATTTATCTCAGGAAGAGACATACTCAAGAGCGAGTGAAATAAGACCTAGTTCTTTCAGCTTGGTCAAGGGCCAGGTTCTAACTATTATAAATTAAAATGTTTTTGTGTATAGTGGATGGCAACTGTGCTGGCCTCCCCTCCTTCTGAGGAGGAAAAGTACAGAAAGCCCAATTGTGTTTCAGGAAAAAATGCTGATGGTCACAGTGTCTGATTTTTACAAGCTTGATTTTAGTAAACAGAAATTAAGCAGCGTGTTAGAGGCTCTCACTGGGATGTATCCAACAAAGTCTACAGATGTCCTGTCTTCTTTCTTTCTGGTTCCCAAGAGAGTGAACTGTTAGAATATATATCATACAGTCATCAATAAACTGAGTTCAGGTTCATCTGTTTTTAATCTGATTTCCAAACTGCATGTAGTTTATTTTGAGAAAACAGCATGGGCTTATTTTAGACCAGCATTGTTCATGCTGTAGCAAAGGTTTCCAATGCATCTTTTTTTTGTTATGCACTGAAGAATTTCTGCCTTGGGATGCAACGAGAGAATGGAAAAAGCTGCATTTCAGTTTGTTTACCTTTTGCTACAAACATGGCCCCGGCACATCCCCATCCCCTATTGTTCCACTGTCACCCTCTGAAACACAACATTTTACATGCCATAACCACACACTCCCCCATGACAAAAGTTAACCCATGCGCGTGGTCATGCGTATATACGATTAGCTTATTGTGGGTTGGCAGCCAACAGTGGAATGCTTTTCCTGAAGTTTCTTTGTGAGCAGTCACTGACTGGATTGGGTCTTCGGTTTCCAAGATGAGGCCTGTTCTTGCTGCTTTATCTAGAAGCATCAGAGTGTACGAGACCAATTATCTGCACTTAAATGAGTCTCCTAAGTTCCAGTGGATTTGGGAACTGATCTTTGGGGAAGATAGTCAAAGAGACCTTGCGCTGGGAGCTCGATTGTTTACTCTGGAGTAACTGAGACAATCAAATCTTCCTACGTAGGGCAGTTAAAAACTTTATTTGGCAATTATCTTTGTCGTAGCTACATTTTAGTCATAACAGTTTATCCTCAAGTAAACTTAGAAAATGTGAAGGTCATATGGGCTTTCATAGACCTGAGGAGGAATCTGTGACCAATCTCGGCATTCAAGTGCAACCAGGTCTTCATTCTTCTGGCTTTGTTTACCAGGATGTACGAGCTACAGAATCAGTATGGACCAATCTCTCACACTGGGATAGTAACACAGAATGTTTTGCACTCTGAATATGCGATATAAACACAAGTTATGATTATTATTTCCCAGGACAAAGAGACAAATGCTGGGGGGGCTCAAGCTACTGGAGATGTTTTTCTGACCGTTGCTAGTCTAGTGAAGTCACTGTGTAAAGGTCTCGGGGAGATCCATCCTGATAAATCTCTCCCCCCCCCCTCAATTAATGGCACATGTGAAACAAACAAAAACTGGACTGGCATATTTTCCAGAATTCCAGAAGATTATAATAACCCAGTAAGAAAACTCTCCTGTGCAAAATCATTGAAATAAATGGATGTTTCAGAAGAATGTAAGGATTGTTTGTTGGTCCAATGGACCAATGTTCAGTTTCCCATAGTCATAAGCGAGGTTCCCCTGATATCAGCCCTTTGTTTTCAATGCTCTGGATGTGTCAGTTTTTTAACTGATTTATTAAAATTCTGATATTATACCACACCACACCACACCACACCACACCACACCACACCACACCACACCACACCACACCACATTATATTATATTATATTATATTATATTATATTATATTATATTATATTATATTATATTAGTTCTTAATATACTGTTACTCAATTTCAGTGAGTAATCTTACTCACTTACTCTCTTGCACACCATCATAATTTAATAACTGATGATCAACTTGACTAAGCTGCACATTTCCAATCGTGTTAGTCTTTTTCCTTAATACGAAAAATGCTGAAGCTCATGATTCCTTCTAGTTATCTTTATTTGAACTTTTTACAAGATTGAGATGGGTGGACAAAACTGTTCAGGGTGGTGTAACTGTTGTAACAGGATGCAGTGATACGAAAGCATTGTTATAAGTGACATTTGCTAATAATTCTCAACATGGACTTGGTCTTCTTCTCTCCCTAATTCATTTCAATGAGGTTTGTTCCAAGGAACTTTTATGACAAATTGTGCACTAATGCTGCAATCCTACATTCACTTAGTTGTAAGCACAACTAAGCTTTCTTCAAAATAGTCGTGGTCTTCTGCTTGTTTTCTGCATTGGTGGGGGAGAGTGAAGGTTATGACTCCCTTGAACTGAGTCGGACTCTTGCTGATACATGGACTCACCCATATGGTTTTCTTGGCAGCAAGACAGACATGCTCCACCACTGACTTTTTCATTCAGCCTACCTACCTACCTACCCACCCTACTGCCATGGGTTTAATGGTGGCCTTCTACCCAAATTGTAACCAGAACCAGCTCTCCTTAGCTTTGTTCAAAATCTACCAAAGTTGGCTAAATGTTGCCACCTGCTGTTGAAGAGAGTAGAGAAGAATCAAAACTGCACTGCAGCACAGACATTGTTCAGCGTATTACATCATTATCTTTGTAATGCTTATGGCAGCCTTGTAAGGTAGGCCAGTACTGTCTTCCTATTCCAGATGGGGATAAGACAGGGTGGCCACCTTTAGGGAGATAAAAGGATGTCTTTGATGAAGGACTTCCTTGAGGTTTTTATTTAGTCATGGGATAATGCCAGAAATCTACTGTAAGAGGAAAAAAATGGAGGGCAAAGGAAGAAAAAAGAATAGTGAAAAAAATAGTTCCAAATGTGCAGTCTTCTGTTTGCAGCTTGGGGGGGGGGGTTTAGATCCCAGCTCCATGTGTTTAAATATACTGAAACATATATTGAAACATCCTCAGCATTTCTATCGAAGAGGCACTTAGTCTGATTCACAGCAGGAATCAGATACCCAGAAAA
The DNA here is from genome assembly GCF_059951505.1 of Python bivittatus. NCBI lineage: Eukaryota > Metazoa > Chordata > Lepidosauria > Squamata > Pythonidae > Python > Python bivittatus. Next base: position 3,062,699 of record NW_028277033.1, read on the forward strand.
AAGGGAAGGAATCTTTTAGCAGTTTTGAAACATTCGAATCCTATTAATTCCAATGACAGTTCTCTTCTGGGTCACTTGAAGCAGCTGTATTTCCCGCCCCCCCCCCCCCCCCAGCCAAACTTCAGTTTTCAAGTGATGCATGTATGGGTGTGTTGTTAATGCTTATCCATGCACTTGTTGATAACAATATGTTTAATAGCCTTAGAGGCCCATGCTGAATCACCGCATATTGCAGATTCATTATAAATGAGACACATATACCCCACAGTGAAAGCTTTTCAAGAACATTGAGTCTAGATATTATAGGGTTGTTGTTTTTTAAGTGACAGCCAGTGGTGAAATTGGACCAGGAAAGTTCTGGAAGAGAAAGCAGTGATATGCCCTGTGCTATGTAGTCTATCAGACTATGGTGGGGAATTAAGAGCTAAGCCTAGGAAGACCAAGGCCTGATTTGCATGACATGCTATTTTATTGTGCAGTTAAGCTTACCTGACTGGTCTGTGGATTAAATTGTCCTTAAAGAGGAGTAACTTAGCCACAGTTTTTAACCATTGTCTATCATAAGTTTATACAATGCCACCTTGATCCTGCCTGTTTGAACCTAGATGAGGAGAAGTTATTCTGTGGTTAATATCCCTTTCAGACTCTGGACAAGGAGTCCTTTCTTTGCAGTCTCTCTGCTGTTTCTCTCTCTTTCCCAAATCCCCCACAGACATACTAGGCGAGTGGGCACGCATGCAAAATGAGAACACAACTAGTGGCTCACCTTTCTTTTAACTAAACTATAGAAGTTCCATCTCTGATCAGATCATTGCAGATTGTGTTTTTTGAAAATACAACAATAATAAAAGGGAAGTATCCATGAAATAATCATCCCAAAGATGGCTGGAATGTTGACCAAAATGGAGATGGATCAGCAAAATATAGGTTTGAAGTACATTTGGAGCTAAGCCCTAGTGCAAGATTTGGCTTAGTGTGCCATGCACACATACTCAGTAATATAATACCTTGCCTCATGATTTCTGAGAAACTCTTGAGCAAATCCCTAGAATTTGGCAACCCCCAGAATGCTTGAAGTGACAGGAATGGAACATGCAAGTTACAGTCTATGTTTCTTAACTCTCATCTGTTTTAATTTGTGCTTTTACATCCAGAGGAAAGAAATGATTTGTCCACCATGCCACATGGCTGACTGCTTTGAAAACAGAAAAGAATTTCTCAGCCCATTAGTGATACATATCAATCTGCTGTTCAAAGAAAGGGAGAAGACAATCTTCCAAAAGAAGAAGCCAACCCTTTGGCTCACCTGAAGCAGTAATTTTGATGCCAGTTTAATTTTTCATGATATAAGATTTCAGGTGATCTTCCTTGACCCTTTTCCAGAAGAACTTGCCATTTATTTTAGCATTGACATTAGCACTGAATAATAATGTTCTCATCTTGTGAAAACTTCTACAGATGATTGGATCTAAATATAAGGACCCAATTCATGGTTGGTAGGTAGGTAGACGGACAGACAGAAATGTGCATGCATATACATATACAGACATAAGGAGTTATCTGGAGGAAATTCAGGAGTTGAACAGCAATGGGATCAGAGTTCCATGGCAGCTTTCCCCCACTGAAAACAGCTGGGCAGGATGGGGGACGTGATTCCTGTTGAGAACATGGGGGAGATATATGATTTGTCTATGTGATGCTTATTATCCAAATGTCCCTCCAGATATGCAACATTCTTGGAAATATTTAAAATACTTTCCCTCCAGCTGTAAATTTGGGGAGGAATAAAAATATATGCACTTCTCTCCCCCATCCCACTTTTTTCAACCCTAAACCTAGATTTTTGTATTTATTTACTTCCTAGTCTTTGGAGGAAGGCTTTTAGAATGCATATCCTTGCAGGGCATCGTATATATAACCTTATACATGTTTACTAAATGCACAATATAGAGCTTATCCCCACATAAGCTAAGCCTTCCAGTACGGACCCGTGCATGTCTCCTAAGAAAATAAATGCATACAGGATTGCTGTTTTAGTTTTCCACAGAAAAAGAGACAGCTGCAAATTGCTGTAGTTATGTTGCTTAAGGGCATATTTCTTTGTTATTGTTGCCTGAGAAACAGGGAAAATTAAAAGTTAAAAAGCCACTAATAAAATATTCTTTAGACCAAAGCCGTATCATATAATCACAATATTTATGACTGACAGCATATCTGACTTTCTAGTTAAAATTTCTGACAACATTGAAAATCTAGAATTCTATAGTATATGCAAAAAAATATTCTCTATTATTATATTAAAATGGTCCACCTACAGATCTTGAGTGAATAAAACTGTCTAAAACACATTTAACTCATTCCAAACAATTCCAAACAAAATCACAGGATTTGTTGTTGTTTTGCCTAAAGTCTCTAATTTAATGCCATAAAAGTAGGGGAAAATCTCTCTGGCCTTGACATACCAGGCCAAACAGTATGAATAATGTCTATTTGGACCCTTAGCATTGTGGGATTTGAGCAGACCCAGCTTGCAGCTCAAACACATGGATTATGACATTGTCACTCAGTCTAGTGGCATGGCCATGGTTTCCACTGACTGGAAGTATGCAGCTCTGGTCTGCTTAGTGAGAATAATCCCATTTCTCTGTCTTCCAGAGAAGTACCATTGGAAGACCTGAAAGACCAGGTTAGGGATAGAATGTCATGGAGAAAATCTCTCTATCTGGTCACTAGGAGTCAAAAACGACTTGATGGCACATTAGCAATCAATCCAGAGAAGTGCCTGGGGATAATATAAAACAAATACCTACGACAGGTATATGGACACAGGAGGAACAGTCTTTATCCAATAGATTTAATCTACATCAAATGCTTTTATCACATGGCCCCTTTTCTTTGTAATATTTTGTCCAGTAGCCTTTTCACGGAAGGCCGGATTATCAAACGGCCCTGAGTGATCCGTATAGAATAGCAGGCTAAGTGCTGAATTACTGCACTAAAACATGCCCTAAAATGAAATATCCATGTCTGTCACCAAGGAATGAACAGCCACGATATGGCTGTAATTTGCATTTATCCATCTTTGCAAATAAAAATGAAGTAAAACGAAGCGAGAGGAAGAAAGGAAAAACGAATCCCTCAGATGGTAATGGTCTCCTGTCAGTAGCTACCCAGGATAAATTTGAACCCTTGACCTAGAGGTGAGAATCTCCTTACTCCATTAGCTGTCTCCCGTATCATGTTATCAAATGGCATGTGTGGGAGATATGTGTGGGCTTTCGCTCTGGAAAAAGATTAAAATAAAAATTATGAAGTGTTCGTCCAGCGAGGCCTGTTATCGTGCAGGTCCGTTTTATGTTTATAATAACCCAAATCAGTACTTGTACTTAGAGCTCTTATCAAATGGCCGTAGCTCTAATTTTGGTCCTGGCTTTGCATTTCTGAAAATGTCTAGGTGGTTATGATTATAGAAGGTGTGACCATACTGATGTTTCTCTTGAAGAAACAAAGGAATTCACCACAGTCTCCTTTCCTGCTAACTGCAACCGTCATTTCTAATGATACTTGCCCGTGATCACCGTGAGTGGAAAGTGCCCTGAGAACCTAATCTCAGAAGTTAAGTAAATTTGGGCTTGAGCATAATTGAAAGCATCTTATGCATTATACCTCTCAGCTTCTGTAATGAACCATTCCCTAGCTTAAGAATTGAAACAATTACAGGGATTCCTCTCCTCTGCAGTAACAAGCCGGTATTCTGCTTAACACGCTTTTTTGCACTTTAAATGCAAGCGTGTTGAAGGGAGATTTGGGTGGTTATATTCTGCACCTGGACTTTTCTCTAAAGGTGCTCCTGTAGTTTGTTATAAAGTTTATTTCTGATCCCAGATGTTGGCAATTGGAATCAGAATAAATATATTTGGAGTAAATCGGTCAGCAGCTGCCTTCCATTCAGGTTCTTCCAGATATTAACCTGTCTTTGAGTTTATGACAAAGTTAAAAATTATTCATTAAACTGACCTGCAGTATATTCAGTAACTGGAAAATTGCCTTGCAGTTCTATTTGGTTTGTAGATGTGATCATGAGTAAATTTTTAACTTAATTAATTGGCCGTTTCTGTTGACAAGAAATTTATGTGGTAATAATTTGCTCGAAATAGATGCCGACTGTAGGAAATGAGATATCCATCATAGGCTTGTGTTCCACCAGCTGCACAGTGGCTATTATGAAAGTATTTCAGTCTGCAATGACCCCACTGTTTGTGCAGTCAGGATTATATATACCCACGATCCATTGGCTGCCTGAAAGGCGCTCATGGAGGTCTATGATAACAAAGACTTTGTGATTTATGGCTTGCTGTGAAAGCAGAGCTTGATGAGATTAAACAATTTCATAGCACAAGTGTTTCTTAAGACCTGATTTGTAGTTGCAAGCGGATGGTAAATCACATTTATATATCCAAAAGCAGGCTCAGCAGAGAAGTGCAATTACAGTTTAAGACAGCTACTTTTTATTTAATTTTTATCCTGGTTTTGTCTCTTTTATAACCTCTTTGTCTGCAAACCGTTCACCTTCACGAGTCCTTTCCTCTAGTTGGAGGGCCAAAAGACTGAAATCACGGATGTTCTTCAGCCTTATGTGCTCACTTATGAAAAGCACTCGGGCGTTTCGAAGCAGCTTTTACTGGATCCCGCTGTCTTTGAACTGGCTTCAGGTGCATTTCCTAGCTCAGGTTGGTGTCAAATGTCAAGAGGGGGGGAGAGCAGTTGTTCCCATTTGAAGCAACCGGGAGTCATCAGCAACCCTTCCAAATTGCAGCAGTTAATATACAAAGGCCTGCAGTTGAGTACATTCGAAGCCCAATTCTTCCAGTGGCTTTTTTGGCGCAGATCAGACAAACATTTTTAAATAATCCCATTCATCTATCTTTGCCCAGAAATTGATATTAGTGATGATTTTGTTCAGGATTCAGAGGCCCCAGTGACTTGCTTGGATCATGTATACATAACTGTGTTTTTCTCTCGGAGGCATCCTAATCTGGAAAGCTGATTTGATTTGTTCATTCTGGAAAGAAAAATAATAGAATATTTTACACCTGGTGTCCTCAAGAAGCACTTATAAGTAAGGCCTTTTGTTTGTGGTTTGTGTTTAATGGAGTTATCTTTCAAGTAATCATGATTTGGATTACAGCCTTATTTTATTTTCCAATTCATAATCGTTATCGTTTCCATTGGAGTGCATTAATGAGGTGTATGTGGTCTAATTGCTTGGGAAAAATCTTGCCTCCGGCTTTCAGCTCTAATACTGGAATCTGTATGTAACTGCAAGGAGATAAAATCCATCATTTCACCATAAGCTGCAATTCATCACAATGATTATGATGAATTACATAGAGAATTTCAGTGTTCAAAGTATGTGAGTACAGTGTATGTATGTATGTATGTATGTATGTATGTATGTATGTATGTCAAAAGACTTTAAACAGCCTTGTGAGATGTTGGCGAGCAGATTTCATGGTCAGGAATTCAAGAAGGTATCCTTCCACACTTAAGAAAGCAACAGTTTGGGGTGCAAGGATTAAGAAACATATTAAGGACATTACTAGCTGGAAATAAATCCCCATCCTGTACTATCTATTATAATACTAAAATTATGAAGATTACATCAAGCCAGATGAAAATAAATCAAGCCACATACATGAAGAATTGGAACATAGGTTTCCTTTGGTTTGGCTTTGTTTACCTTCTGGCATGATTATCTGATTTATGGGAAAAGAAAATGCAAGCAACGAGGAATACACAATAACATACCAACTATCCAAATACGTGAATATACATACCAGTTGGGTGTGAAAAATAAGTATTATGTCCATTATTTGCTATCTTCAGCCCTCTTTGTTATACTCTGCTTTTATACACAGAGTCTCATAAGGGAGATTAACATGTTTGTCCCAATATTGCAACTTAAGTTTGGAAACTCCTTCAGTTTGAAGGCTGATAACTATGTCGTGCAAAAGATGTGTGCTATTCTCATCTAGAACACCCCTAACAGCAGCTTTACACTTTTCTCCAAAAGCAAGTGAGTGACCCCCCCCCCCCCCCGCCACCAGTACAGAAGACTCTATCACAGTGTTGTCCAAACTTGGCCACTTTAAGTTTGAGTGGACTTCAACCCATGCTGGCTGGGGAATTCTGGGAGTTGAAGTCCACTCATCTTAAAGTGGCCAAGTTTGGACAACACTGCTCTATCAGAACAGGGAGCACCAGGCAGCCCTTGGAAATAACTTTGGTTTCCAAAATGTCTAAGTGCTGCTTTCCATATTTCCATGTCCTCTAGCATGCTGGATGCTATAATCCCCAGCCAACCGATTGTAGATCCACAGGCCTGAAGAACAGCTGGTTGAGGAGATAATTGTTTCCAGTGTTTCTGCTCCAGCCCTCTGGACCTGGGGGTCTGCTTGCTTTCCTTGCCAAGTCAGAACTATGGGGCATGGCATTGCCTCTCTTCCCCCAGCTACCCGTGGGGAAGCTGGCCTTTACTTCGGCAGGTGTGGCTTTGGCAGTGAGTGACCTGATCCTATGCGGAAGGGTCAGCCGCCATCTGTGGCTGTGACACCCATCAGAAAAATCACAAAACTGTGATGCAGGAGCAAACATGATAGAAAATACACCTGCTGCCCCCCTCATTTCTTAAAGTAACCTATCCATCTCTCCAAAAGCTTAATTTTTTTTCTGATCCTTTGAAATATCACCCTTCTCCTTCACTGTTTCAAATGGGCACATTTCCACTGAGGCCCCAAAAGTGGAGTAGTATTTTCAGCTCAGGTATCAAAAAATCCTTTTTCTTCATCCAAGCAGAAGTGCTTTTTGATTGCCATATTTTGCACTGAAACCATTTACCTGCTATATTGGCAATATGCATTAAGAAAAAATCTGGGGAAAGTTTGAAGGTGATTGTACATTTGTTTGCATTAATTTTCTATTTTCATTTATAAGATGAATCCGCAAAAGTGTGTGTGTGCGCGCACGCACGCCTTTGAGTCAATGTTGATTCCTGGCGACGGCCTGGACAAGTCCCTGCAGTTTTCTCGGCAAGATTTGAAAGTGGTTTGCCATTGCCTGCTTCCTAGGGCTGAGAGAGAGTGACTGGCCCAAGGTCACCCAGTTGGCTTTGTGCCTAAGACAGGACTAGACTCACAGTCTTCTGGTTTCTAGCCTGGTGCCTCAACCATTACACCAAACTGGCTCTCATCAAGGAAAGCCAATACAAAAAGAACTTTGACATACTCATTCATGAAATGCTAGTTTACAGATTACACCAGATGTGCTCATCTTCGAGAATAAATTTCCTCTTCCATTTCCTCTTCCTATACACCAGGGGAATGTTTTATATATTGTTTCATTTCAGCTTTGCAGAATCCTGACTTAGTTTTTCATGTAACCCAAAGAACTTACTCAAGTCAGTTTTTTTTTTTTTTAATGTCATCAAGGCTTTGATAGAATCCTTGCAGCTCAAACATGTAACAAAGGATCTTAAAAAAAGTATAAACACAAAATGAGTAGTTCCCAAAGTCATGCAACAGTTGTAATTTAATTTAGTTGCTTTAATGTGAAAAGTAAAGTGAATAGTCTTAGGCAGAAAAGAAACCCAGTCTTAATCAAGCAATCCCATTTTTTTTCCCTCTGTTAAGGACCATGCAGAAGAGATATTCAAGTAGCTTACTTTTCCTACAAGAAAAGGCTAGAACATCTGGGGCTCTTTAGCTTTGGAAAGTGGTGACTGAGAGGGAAAATGACTGAGGGGTAGCATGGAGAAAGTAGGCAGGAGGAAATTTCTCCCTCATCCCAAACCACTAGGACAGGGGTCATCTGGTAAAATTAACTGGAAGGAAATTTAGGACAGGGAATGGAAAGCACTTATTGAGAAGATGTAGCAACACGGAGGGGGTGAAAAAAATCAAGGTGTGGTCCACAAAGCCCCATCCTTTTTTACATTATCACAATACTTGAAGCCCATCTTGTCTTTTTTGACCCCCCTGTGGACCCCCTCTACGGATTACCCCCCAACTTTACAACTCACTTGAATGGCTTGAAAAATGGATAGGATCAGTTCTTGGAGGACCTGTCAACCAAGGGCATTAGCCTTGAAGATACAGAATTACTTCTGAGCTGGGAGCACTAGGCCTCCAGTGCTAGTTGCAGGAAAGCAACAATGGGAGAGGTCATTTAGGTTGAAATGATCTCCATGGTGGACTAAGATGAGAAGGACTTTGATCCGATCCAGTGGGACTGTGCTTAAGTTCTTCTACTACTCCGTACAAGCTCCGAGGTTCTATTGACTGTTTCTCAAAAGCAATGTGAAAACGGCTGTAGAATGGTGGGTGGTGTGTTACCAGAAAATATCCAAAATGATTATTAAGATGTCAAGTTAGTAGTGATTTATGCTGCAGGCTTTCCAATATTATTCTTTTCCATCAATTTTCTCGCCAATTAAGAAGAAAAAGAAAACCTCAGTGGCTCTATATGGATTTAAAATATATTTTTCTTTGTTTATGTTTCTTCTTTTATGCAATAAAACAGGATTCCCTGCAATACATACTTTCCCTTATCCTATTTTCCCCTGTGAGGCTTTCTATCAATGCTTTATTCCAACCCATCGCTAAGAAATGTTATTAGTTTTTACACACATTTCATAAATGTATGTTGATTTTGATGAGCTTTTCCAGCCAAGCATGAGGTGTTTGTCTGTGTATGTGCGACATGTCCCTCACTCCAAATAAAGTTTTCTTGCCGCTCGTAATGCCTCTTGTGTGAAATTTGAGTATAACACCATTCTGTATTAGTGCTATCAAATTCTCACTCCTCCAGATTTTCGTTCACTCGGTACAGCTTTCTAAATAGTGTGGAATATGAGCAGAGCTGTTTGACAAATTCCCACCCTACTGGGGTAACCATTTCAGGGGAAGTAGGAACTGCTAAGCTAGTTTTCAACAGTGGGATTTGCCACTGACAATTGAGCAGTTTTTTTCAAGTAACAGCCGTGCCATTTGCGATGACAGTCTAAGCCACCATTTTGATCTCCCATTATGCTCCTGACTAAAGACCAATCTCAGATATTTTTTTAAAGAAAAAAAATATTCTGAGAAACTTTGGCATAGCTCTAAAGTGACTCTATAACAAAGCATCTGTGGACTTAAAGCATGTTGTATGAACGGATTATTTCTTCATTTCTAAAAATGGTTAACTACCTTACACAAGTGTGAAATCCGCACTCCAAATTCCATAGTTAATTTGACAGATTTAGCTTTTTAAATCAGAATCCACGTAAAGTAGAATGCACAGACAGGAAACTCATGGAATGTAACAAGGACAAAACTTTATCCTTATTTCTTCCATATTACATTTATTGCTTATAAACAGTCCTTAAACATGTATTGTATTGTTGTATTATATTTCTTGGGGGAGGGTAATAGTTTTCTTTTTGTTCCAGCTGAATAATTTGTGATAGGTGAATGAATTAGGAGAAAAAAATAGGTATGAGAAAGGAACAGTTTTAAGGCACACACAAACTCACCTTCCTTCCATGTAGTGGTACTTTCCAAAAAAAAAACCTTCCAAAATGTCACAAATCCCCAAATTTAGGAAGTGTATCTGTATGTTATAATGATGATCATGTTAAAGATTTGAAGCACAGTTCTTATATAGCTGCATTTCCTTTCAAGGGAGACTTCTCTTTTGGATAAAATGGAGGGCAGCGTTCTTTTCGGCAGCACTAATAAGAACCCCCTTTGGATAATTGCTGTGAAAGTGTCTCCATTTGAAAAAGTTACTGCCCTTACGTGAAATTGTTGCAATGAGATGAGTGCATAAGCAAATCTGTTTGGCTCTCTGTTATAGTCCTGCTAACGTCTCCCACTAACAATTCTTTGGGGGGATATCTGCATGAAGATCTGAGACTCTACAAGAATGGGCATCCATCGGTATATCTTGGTGGTGGTATCTGCCAGACGTTTCAGTTGCCTCCCATATTATTAATCGTTCCATTCATCCATTTAGCTCCCATCTCAGGTGTGGCTGAAGATGTACTGGGTTAAAATAGTAGCACATCTATTGTATCTGCAGAAATGCTATTGGGAATACCATATTGGAATGATCCTTACATTAGCAATAAATGCTTTGCGAGGATTTTCATTTATTTCTGTTTATCTTGCCTTCCTGTCAAATGTGCTTGATTTTTCTTCTTCTGTAGCCTCACTGCAGTGAAGGAGAATGGGCAGATAGTCATCATTCAGGGAACTTTTTTTGGGGGGAGTGGGGGGAGTTAGGATTTACTTTACCACACAGGCTTTCCTTGCTTACCCTTTTAATCCGTATACTCCTTTTTTCCTGGTTTCAGGATTTTGTTATTTTCCAAAGGTGAATGTTCATTTTTAATATACATACCCAATGGGCTGTTCTCTGTTAGGGAAAGCAACCTTATGCAAAGCTCAGAAAATGAATAACTAACATAATAAATAAATAAATATATACTTACATACATGCATACATACATACATACAGCTTCATACATTGCCTTGAGTAAATTTTCAGCAACACCCATTTGCTTTACCTGCACTCCAGTGTCATTTCTCCTTCTTGGTTCTGTGACATCTGTGTGAAGCATCTCTTTTATGCAGCCAACACAGATGTGGGAGTTCAGGTTCGCCTGGGAAGAAGTCCTGGCTGTCTTTTCTTCCTGTTCTGATGTCCAGAAAACAAAGTACTCTTGTTTACGGAAATGGTCAGGCACAGTTTTCAGGGTCCCAAACTGATGTAAGAAATATTCTGGCTAAGAATGGCAGAGAAAATGGGGCAGGAAAATGGCCTGTTTTTTGTTTACTTGTGAAAATCTGAAGAATGAGCAGTTAACCTAATGGAATTATTAGGCTCAGGCAGCTATGAGGTGGTAGAGTTTTGTGCAGAAATAAATTAAGGAAACCTACAAGTAGATAAATATATCTATACAACTGAGGAATTAAAGAAGCTATATTTAACTATTTAAAGTAGTAATATCACAGTAATATCACAGCTGTCCTACGGCTTTCAAATATGTGCATATAAGAACCTAGAACCATTAGAATCAAGCTTCCCAAGGAACCTGTTCTTGGTTCCTCTTTGTGTTCCTAACTCAACCCTTCAGACTGAAGCTGGGATGGTTCCAATTGAAGCTCGTGCCCAAATCGCGCATGTGAGTTACTGGCTCAAACTAATTTTCAACCCAGGTTGTCTGGCTCCTTTGACTCTTCAAGACAAATTCCAGACTTCTTGGCGAAAATTACTTGGTACCACCCTAAGCCATTGTGGATTCTCCCCCTTGTATTGACTTCAATGGGATTGGAACAGGGCAAAACATCTTTCAAGCAACGTGCCAGAGATAGGCCCTGCAAAAGGACCTTAGCCAGGCTCCACCATATATGAATTCAGTGAACCCACAAAAAAGTGTTGCTCCACATTACCTCTACAATATTTTCCCCAAAACACCTGGTTGTGTCAGAGCTATGATCAAACATAAAAACAGCTCCTCCAGGTGAGGTGATGCTGAGCCTTAACTAGGCTTCTGTAACTCAATATATTTTCTCTTCTTCCTTCCCCCCCATACCTTCCCCCTTCCTCTCTCCCTCAGTTCGTTCTTTCTTTCTTTCTTTCTTTCTTTCTTTCTTTCTTTCTTTCTTTCTTTCTTTCTTTCTTCCCCCTCTCCCTTTTTTCCTTTTCCTTTTTCTTTTCCTCTTCTCCTTTTAAAAGTACACATACCACTCTATGCTTTATTTTGCTATTTCTTTGTTATAATTAGTTGGGCCATAATGGTCTTAAACCCAATGAATCCTAGCAGGGCTTCACCAAGTATTAGACTTCATATATGTTAGCATAGCTTTACATTCTCATAGTGTTTTATGAATTCTAGTACTACTTATGTCCTTTTATAGTTATCTGTCCTAGTTATTCATTGTAAAATTAATTGTAATTTTACAGGATTCTTTTGCATTTTAATACCTGTACTCTGTAATTTTACTTTAATAATTTTATCTTTACCTTATTTTAATCTATCAATATGACTTTTTATTTTTATTTCTATTTTAGCAAGATTGTTATGTTACTAGTTCTATGCTGGCCTATGACCAAGATAAAATTGATTGATTGATATATAATTGAGGAATTAAGGAAGCTCTATTTAATTTGGTTTTAATTGCAATGTTTAGCCTACTTCAAGCTAACACACTTCTCAAAATTAAGGGCTGTTTTTCACGGTTGACCTTGTAGGAATTTTGTAAGATGTCTGTGCCTTTTACCACATAACTCTCCCTGATCTTATGTTCCTGGCACTGAGTAGCAAAGTTTAGATCTGTAGTCCTCTGCATGCTTATTCCACTGAATAGAGTGTGATTTTCTTCTGAGTAATTATAATAAGAATGTACTATGTGTTTTCAAAAAGGTTTTGTGGTATTCCCTTTTCAAATTAAACTGTAACATATAATATTTGCTGTAGCTTAATGTGTTAATAAGTCAATACAGATGTTGTTTTTCCTGATTTTCTTGTTACTGAGTTGAGACTCCATTTATAAGTCTCCGCTAAAACTGTAAACAATTTTTTTTGCATACAGAGGATCAATATAATTTAATAACATTTATAGAGAATTTTCCCAGCTACTAACAGTTTCTTAATATGATTTGAGGGGAGGGGCTGTTTTGTTTTAATTCTTAAAAATTGTGGTTGTACTTTTTCTTCTTGGACAGATGAGCTGAGAAGGTGTGATGGCTCAGTTTATGGAAGAAAATCCTCAGAAACAGTCATAGTCCAAATCCTTTAAGAAGGGATAAATTGTCTTAAATGGAATGAAAGCTTCACATGATCTTATGAAAAGACGAATTATATTGCTATGTGGGGTGCTCTATGTGTATTCTAATTGTAGGGAAGCACTGGTGAAATCCACCTTGATAGGCCACATATCCTTAATAATGAATAAACATTCTGTGAGTAGACTAAGGATTAGAAAGTGATGGTAGAAAGTTTCAGCGGACGGAGAGTCAGAGGTTAGAGAACTCAATGGCAAGATAGCTGAAGACAGGAGGAAAAGAATGGGATATGAAAGCCAAAGAAAGGACAGGTGGATGAATCAGAAACTCGAGGAATAATTTATTTAAATTGCTAAATGTTCTGTATATACTTCAAATAAATGATATGCATAAAAGTAGCAGAGATGGGGCTGGTTTGGAATACTTCCACATGGAGTCTTTGCAAGAGTTAGACCTCCACTCTGGACTTGTGCAGTTCCACAGTGTTGGCTCCGTATGAGAGTCATTTTTTTATATTCTGGATTTGTGCTAGTAATGGCAGTTTATTAATGTCCTTTTCTTCTGTGTGGAATAGGATGAGACTTGCCCCCTCCCTGAGTGTTTCTAGGATGCTAGAAAACTGGAATGGTTCAATCCACTTTTTAAAGGCCGAAAGAAGAAAAGTGTGTGGTGCGGTACTGCCCACCTTCTTCTTTTCCTAGCGCAGCTCTTGCAATGAATATGTCAAGGAATAGTTTGTGCACATTGAATACGCCCCCGTCTACTTCAGCATAAAACGATGTGTAGCTTAAAAAGTTTTTTCAAATAATTGCCCCATTGTATCTGAGGGGCAACCACTCTTCCTGTGCTCATTTTCATTATTTTTACTACTTCTGATACCAGCATGGCTGCATGTCAGTACTCCTTCTCTCACTATCCGCTACTTCTTGCTCCAAAGGCTGTAAGAGGATGGCTGCTAGGCCTACAAACTGCTGCTGCTTCTTGACGATAGAATCTACTCAGAGAAAGTCTATGCCCTACATTGATGCTGCCATTTGTTTCAGAGGCAGATGGAGAGAGAGAAATTGTAAGTTCTTGCTATGGTTTTATTGAGAGAGATGTTGGCCTTCATACCTTCAAGTTGATGGAGTTGCCTGAAGAAGACGAACAGGAGACCACTAGCCAATATACTTCTTCTCATCCACTTTCCACCAGAAGAGAAGAATCACTGCTTCAGTCCATATTGCCATGAGAAAGCTGGTTCCTTTCTTCTGGATCAGACATGTATTTTTTTTAAGGCCTGCCTTTCTTATCTTTCACATCTTTTCAAACACAAGCCATCACTCTGGGTTTGGTAGTGTATGCCACAGCCCTCAATTTTTGTTTATTGCCATTGTTAGTCCTCTCTGTGTAGTATGCCCACCTGCCAACTTTTCCATTTTTCTCTCTCTGAAAACTGGTGTCCCTAACTAGTTAGCAGCCATTACTTGGGGATGAGAAGGCATCAAAGGGCACTTCCAGATGACAGCCTTCCTGGTTGTCTAGAACTCACAATTCCATCTCAAGTCACCTACTGTTAGCTATAGCACTACTTGTACAATTATTTGAACAGAGTCACTTACTTTGCAGCAGGGTGAAGACCACCTAGAGTTGTTTTTCTGTAAAATAAAGGAAGATTTGTTTTCATTCATCTCATCTCATCTCATCTCAACTCAACTCAACTCATCTTGCCTTGCCTAGCCTAGCCTAGCCTAGCCTAGCCTAGCCTAGCCTAGCCTAGCCTAGCCAAACCTAGTTGAACCTAACTTGCCTTGAGTTGCGACTTAAAACATTAACGTTAATGTGTGCTCTATAAAAACAAATACATGTTGGCAAAAACATTTCTGAACAATACCTTATTCATTTGTATGAAGTTTTAAATGTTGTAGGTAGTTATTTATCAAAGACTGTGAATCAGTGTTGGGGTGGAGAGACTGTGCTTAGATGACAGAAAATGCAAAAAAGGAGAGGAGAGAGATTGTGAAAATTATATTAAAGTTTATAAGATTAATAGTGTGACTATTCACTAAGTATTTTGACTGTAACACAAACATCCAGGCATTCCTAGGCAAATTAATAGTTTTAATGGGATAAAAACGTATTATCACCATTCAGGCCAGAGGTGATAGAATTGTGTTATTTGATAAGTTGTAATTCTGGGAGTCTGCCTTTGAAGTTCCTTTGTGGAAGAGTCACTTCTTTAAGGTCAATTACGAGCTGTCCTTGGAAATGGGAAAAATCTCCCACTGTAGAGATTAAGCTATAAGCTCCTTCTGATTTTAGGTTCGACTCAGTTTATTATTATGCATAGATACTGGCTTCTTTGACCTGCCAAGAATGCAGACTAGCTATCCTGAATCTGTTACAGGGTAGGCTAGCAATATTCATCTTCTGTGCTCCAGGGAAACATGTGCTTCCTTGAAAACAAGTCAAGGATTCTCCAAGAGGAAAGGCTGGTGATGGTGAAGAATCTTTCCTAGAAAATGACTTCATGGGATTAGTTAGTGAGGAGACATGTGTCTATGCCACTTTCTGCTGAATACCTTTTTAAAATCATGTTTTTTAAAAAAAAATCATGTTCCTGGAATATTCAGGAACTGCAAAACAAAATAAAACAATACAAAAAAGTACCTAACTAAATTCTATTTAGAACTTTTGTCCTGGAGGTACTTGCAAATCTCAGTGTCATTAATTAATTGAATGGACCAATTTCAATTTATCTAAGAATCCTCCTGTTTTTGCAGAAGATATGTACCTTTTCTGAAGTTAAAAATGCACTTAAGATACATCTGCTGCTGTTTTATGCGGAGTGATAGATTGCATGACCCTCTGAAAAGTTACAATTACATGAATTCTTATATTTGCATTTCAGTTTCGAATTCTCCAATGTAGAGAAGTGAATATTTGCATAGGTAAAGAAGACTAAGTTCTGACTTTTAAAAAAGAAAGCCTGTAGCAGCTACTAATACCTATGCCCAAACTGCCAACTTGCAGCTTCATCTGCATTTTTAATATTCAACTGCATGTGCTACCTTTCTGCTGGAGGCTTCCTAGCATGAGCCATTAGCTGCCTGTTGGATGTAACCTTCCCATGTCTTACACACAGCTGCACACGAGTTTCTGTACAACACAGCTTTCATCTCATGCATTGCAACTAAAAAAGGCTGTTTAACTTGTGATCAATGATCATATGATCCATTTACAGGGTACAGGTTCAGTCAAGTTGAACTGGTAAATCATTATCCCCCAAAAATGCACTCAACACTCTTCCTGCTGAGTAGAACATCATGCTAACATAATTCCACCTCCAGTCCCTCAACAGCTCATAATGTGCTATTAGTAGATTTAGATGGGTCAGCAGTAGGTTTTCAAATAAACAGACTAATAGAGTAGGAAGATCATTACAGAAGACAAGGAATTCACAAGATGCTTGCTACTGGCATTAAGGTAAATGTTTTATAATACCAAGCAAGTGGAATTTATTGCAATGGATAATAACACTTTGCCCCAAATTGTTGAAGCATAGAATCACTTTTTCAAAAAGAAGACCATACCATCATTGGAGTTGGGATATTATGAAGCTAACTTGGAGAAACATCTCAGGAACTTTAAGGACAGCAAAGTATTTGCATAAAATTAGCAGCACAGTTCCATGTTACATACACACATGCACGATCCATTGCTGCAAATTCGCAGATCTTTTTCTTTCCAGTCTTCTATTTTCATTCATTTAGCCAGCCCCCATGGACAAGTGAAGAAACATACAAATTCTTAATCTTTTGATAGACTCCAAATGCTTATGTTATGACCAAGAAGGATATGTTTCTTTAATACAGTGATTGATCCAGAGTTGTATTAATGATTCAGCCCCAAATGTAAAGAGTAATCAGAGCAGACTAAACAAAACCAGTTTATTTTCCAAATCCTGAGTTGCATCTTCAACAGCAAGGCACTTGTAACCCTTATTTTTCTGAGGTGTCCAATATGCACAAAACAGTCCCCCCCCCCCCCGTATTAGCCACATTTACAAAGGAAACCAACTTCTAGTAAAGTAATCCTTCATTGGTTTACCAAAACAGGAGATTCAAGGTTATTGTTCTAGAGATCACATAAGATCTCATCAGATCTCATCAGATCACATAAATAACTAGTATCAATTTCATCAACTTCCAGTTAAAAAAGGTTCCTGGCTTAGGAGTCACCATTAATTCCTCCCAAACTTCCAATCACTACAGTATGGAAGAAAACAGAGGCTTGGACCAGTGGTTTGGGTAAGACATTTAAGAGGCTGAATAGAGATTTCCAGCATAGGTATATACCAGTGGTCCTTATTCAATAGGTTGAGACAAATGTTACAGAAAGTTGGGTCAATCATTATGTGTGTGTGTGTGTGTGTGTGTACATATGTATGTATGTATGTGTATGTGTGTATATATATATAAATAAATTCCCCTCTCACCGCTATGGGTGGTACATGTCTTCCTCAATCTCGGGTCTTTTACCAGAGGCCTGGGAGTTTGAGGGTTCTGCGCAGTATCTTAGTTGTTCCTGGCACTGCACTCTTCTGGACAGAGAGCTCTGAGGTTGTTCCTGGGATCTGTTGGAGCCATTCTCCCAGCTTAGGAGTCACGGCCCTGAGTGCTCCTACCACCACTGGGACCATTTTGGCATTTACTTTCCACATCCTCTCTGTTTCCTCCTTCAGGCCCTGGTACTTCTCCAGCTTCTCATACTCCTTCTTCCTGATGTTGCTGTCACTTGGCACTGCTACATCTATCACTACCGCTGTCTCCTGGTCTTTGTCTACTACCACGATGTCTGGTTGATTGGCCAGTACCTGCCTGTCTGTCTGGATCTGGAAGTCCCACAGGATCTTAGCCCTGTTATTCTCCACGACCTTCTGTGGAATCTCCCATCTGGACTTGGGGGGGGGGTCTAGCCCATACGCTGTGCAGATGTTCCTGTACACAATGCCAGCTACTTGGTTGTGCCGTTCAGTGTATGCTGTTCCTGCCTGCATCTTACACCCTGCCACTATGTGTTGGACTGTCTCTGAGGCCTCTTTGCACAATCTGCACCTTGGGTCCTGTCTAGTGTGGTAGACCCTGCTTCTATGGATCTGGTGCTTAGTGCCTGTTCTTGTGCTACTCTGATCAGTGCCTCAGTGCTGTCTTTTAGTCCAGCCCTTTCCAGCCACTGATAAGATTTCCCAGTGTCAGCCACCTCAGCTATCTGTCGATGGTACATCCCATGCAGGGGCTTGTCTTGCCATGGTATTTCCTCCACTTGAACTTCCTCCCATGTCTGCTGCTGCCTAAGGCATTCCCTCAGCAGCTCATCTTTGGGTGCCATCTTGGTGATGTACTCCTGGATGCTCCAGGTTTCGCCCAGGACAGTGGCTTTGATACTCATCGGACCCCGCCTGCCCTCTTTGCGGCTGGTGTACAGTATATACTCAAGTCACAAAATCTCATACTTGAAAGAGTTCATGATACCTTTTGGCATTGGCTATCTCTTGACCTACATGCATTTTTCTGGAAACTGGATCCATGAGGATACTAATTATTCTGAGTGCAATTCAGGGCATTGCTTTTAATCCATAAAGCTCTGCAAGAATAAGGACCCATGATGCCTACCGTGCCACCATCTCTTCCAAGTTGACTCTGGCTGGCTTCTCTGTTCTGCCTGGGAAGGGATTTACTGAATTTCCCTGGTTCAGGAGGTGAAGGGACTGGAGCTCAGAATAAATGCTGCCTCGACCTCCCTGTTGAGATCCAACTAGCCCTCATTTTAGTCACCTTTCAGAAAACAATGAAGACAGGGCATTCTTTGATGGGCTTTTGAAACCTAACATCTATGCCTTGCTCCCTGTCCAATTGGCACTGGGTAAATGTTTATAATATCAATTAGAGTTTATCTTTGTTTCTTTGCAGAGTGTATAGGCCGCTCCAATCAGAACTAACTCTTAATAGAGTTATTATAATGCTTATTGTTCTTATTATTTGATTTGTGAACTCTCTGGGGCAGTTAAATATTTTAACTGGAAATAGTGAAATAAAGAAGTATTAAATAATAATAAAGAACAATTTTGTTGAACTGTGTTGCCTTACTGCAGTTACCCTGAGAAAAAGAGATCATGCTTTATTGGCACGAATGCTGTTGAGGCAGATGCATTCCTAATTGATTTTTGTTTCAAAAAGTCCCGAGATAAGGGCATTTATATATAGGAGAACACATTTTGTGTGCTTGTATTTAAAATGTCTATCTTTCTGGTATGTTTCAGGGAAGGAATATCTTGGAAAGATACGAAGTTTATTACATTTTTAGACCACATTATCCTTGTCAAGCAGATTAAAGCATTCTTGCAGTTTCTGCACTGTATTAACAATGGAAGTGAGGACATAATGTAGTGTTTTACACAGAGCAGCTTATCAATTTTGACATTAAGTGTGTGAGAAATCACATGAAAATGTGAAGCAACCAAGAGGAATAATTAGGATTCAACAGAACAATCTTAGTAATATGACAACAGAGGCTAAAGCACCCCATAGAATTGAAATCATCAGGTTTGCTTGACCTATATCTTTAATAAAAACACCTCATTGCCTTTTTATTAAAGCTAGAGGGGAAGGGAAGAATCAGCTTTGTCTTGCTTTAGCAGCAATTGCAAACAGCAACAACAAAAAGTTTATTTATTGACTCTGTGCAAATGACCTGTTCTGCTATTGCCAAGTGACAAAACAAGTCCTTGCCCTTAAGACTGTTTTTTAAACACGCACGTACATGCGCGCACACACCCCTATGTGCATTCTTACCCATTTGCGAAAGTTTGCAAAATTAAAAACTATATTGTCCTATATTCAAATAAGATCAACGGCTATGTCAGTAGCGGAAAGTATCTCCTCTTTAATTAGAACATAAGAGCTATATGGAACAATAAAAATGGTCACTGCTGCCCTTCATCTCTGTTTAGTAAATATGATTGTGGTGGAGATAATGTTAAATGTGATTTATTTCTGCAATTTCTCAGACTCTGTAGTGGTTTGCCATGCTGATGCTCTCGAGACATGGGGAAGAAAGCTGCTTTTATAGCAAAACTTTCTTGATCGAAAATAAATGAAGAAAGACAAAAGTCCCCCGCCCCTACATTTTTCATAAGCATTTAGAAGAGGATTTTTTTCTTTTACTTCATAAACGGAAGCCTGTGCTATCCAGTATAGGTACGGCCTCTCTCGAGGTAAATCAATAGTTGCAAATAAATCAGTACATTGAATGATTAAGTGTATTAAAAGGATTAAAGATACTTAATAATGGCACTGTGCATTTTAAAATATGATTTGAAGATCCTCTGAAAGAGCACAGTATCTGTCCCAACATTCTTGTAAAATAAATCCTTATTATCTTGATGATGCAGATGACAGATGTCACAGAAGAGGTGAGACTGGAACTTGAGAAACCCTGATTTATGGCTCAGTCTCTTCCAAAATTAGCTCTCATTCTCTAAATTAGTTCTCATTAATGCGATACACACACACAATATGTGTGTGTGTGTGTGCGTGTGTGTTTCCACATGTGTGTGTGTGTGTGTGTATGTATGGATGGATGGATGGATGGATGGATGGATGGATGGATGGATGTAGATAGATAGATATTTAGGGAGACTCCAGCTTTTGTTAGGGTCCAACCAGAACTTCGCACTGCATGTTTTTGTGATTCTCACATACAGTACAGCGATGATGATGATGATGATGATGATGATGATGTATTTTAGGCAAATGGATCTAATTTACAATTCCAGGAGTAATATGTAAATTGGAACAAAATTGTTCTTTGGATTGGCACTTTTCTAAGCTGTGCAACAAAATCCTCAGTTCAAGGAATTGTGTTCAAAAGAACATTCGTCTAGGAAACCTGTGCTTGAAACTGCATAGTTTTAGGAAAGTCTTGAGTTTAGAAATTGGAGATATTGACTATGACTGAATATTATGTACAACAGAAATAGATTTGTCTGTTCTATTTTCATGTGTCATGGGAGCTGAGGGCAGTTAAAATAAATAATATGTTCTATAAGCCTGTTCCACAAACTTGGCATAGATTCATTGAAGATGTTTTCTGTATAATAAGGGAAAGATGCTTGATAGAACTAGAGCAATGAAACACTAATATCTTATTTGATGGGGGAATGAAAGGATGAACTATGTGGATATTTCTATCTGCAGTCCAAGTGTATCTCTTTAGAGGAATGCCATAGATTCTAACAGTTATTTGCAAGGTAGCAATTACTGTTGGAGACACATTGATTGATTGATTGATTGATTGATTGATTGGCCAATTATGTGCCATAAAGTCATTGTTGACTCTTAGCGACCACATAGGTCACTTTTATCCATGACAATCTGTTCTTAACCTGGTCTTTCAGGTCTTCCAATGGTGTACCGATCACCACTGTAACTGAGTCTATCCATCTTATTGCTGGTCCTCCTCTTCTTCTCATTCCTTTCCAGCATCAGAGTCTTCTCTAGAAAGCTGGATTTTCATATAATGTGTCTGAAGTAGGATAATTTGAGCCTGGTCATTTGTGCCTTGAGTGAGAATCTGGGTTGATTTATTTGATGATCCATTTGTAGACACGTAAGACACATAAAATCCAATTTGCCATATGCATAGAGTAGTTTCTTGAGCATAGAATCTAATCAGGGCTTTGAAAGAGAGGGGTCTCTTTTAATGATGCACACAGAATTGCTGTACCAACAGTGATATGTCATTAAAGAAAAAAAATTATTGAAAATTAAGGAAAAAGGTTGAATCAACAAAATTATATGCAGTCCAAGATATCACCCCATGCTGTATCTCTGGAAGTTGTTCTTTCAACCTGGTATAATTTGGTATTTACCATAAAACCAGAGATTTTGTGATAAATATTTGGCCTTTTAAATGTATCAGAATACAGAAAACTGGCTGGCACACAGCAACATGGTTTCAACACAAAATGTTTTGACAGAAACTGCAACTCCACAAGTACATTTGCCTATGCAAACAATAAATATTGCAGCAATGCTGAAAAAGTTCCCATCACTCATCATCAGTACTAATGATGGTGAAACTTGTTACTTAGAAGTCTGTGGCCCTGTAACATTTTATGCCACTTGATATCTTGCAACAAGTTGTATACAGACAAAGGCTGTTAGAAAATTAAAAACAAGAATGTAAGAACATCCAAGTAATATAATCAGTTAAAAAGAAAAAAGAAAACCGTTAGAATTCCAGGAAAACGAGATGAAGCCTAACTTATTACGAGTAGTCATAAGACACCTTGTGGCTCTCCAGATGTTGATCAACAACTCCCAGCAACTGCAGCCAATGTGATCAGTGGTGAAGGGCTAAGACTGGCTCAGCAATGTCTGGAGCAATCAATACAGGTTTCTTTTTTTCAGGTATTGCATAGTTCGTTAGTTTTGTAGATGGATGAATATTCCCTTTTCAAGTCTGATTGAATGTCAGAATTTTCAGCTCCATGAAAAATTCGCTTAAATGGGTGACACTGCTAAAGGAATGGAGACCAACAATATCATTTCATCATAAACTTTAATATAATTATTCAGTGGTTTTGTCTCCCACATTTTATTCAGGAACTCAAGGCACCTTATATAGCACTTCTTCCTCTTATCTTTCCCCAGAAAGACATCCTATGAGGTAGGTTGGATTGAGAATGACTGGGTCAAAGTCACCCAGTGAACTTTTTGGCTGAGGGTGGACTTATACCTGGGCTCACCTGTGTCAACCCAGCACCATAACTGCTACTCCACATGGGTCTGATATGTGCAGAATTGAATGAAAAACCTGATTTCCTGTTACTAAATGAGGGAAATACTGCATCTAATAGGTTGCCTAAGAAAAGAAGAAATGTTTATATAAGTAACAAAGAAAATACATTCTATCCATGGCAGTTGGAAGAAGTTTCTTTATGAAGCCATGATGAAGAGTTTCATACTAATTTATACTTAAATACTTTACTGTGACTTCATTCACTGTTCTGTCCATGGAATTTTGAAGAAATAGGCCAACAGAGATAATGTGCAGATTTATTTATTCATTGACATTTATATCCCACAGATTTTCGATGAGCAATGTCCAACCAACCCAATAATAAAATACTATAAAATATGGGCATCAAAATTAGCAGTAAAACACAAGGCTTAATGGAAAAGATCCACAATTTAGGCACCACCGGGGGGGGGGGGGGGGCTCCATTCTAGTGGCTGGACATCTGGCAAGTTCCAAAACTTGAGGTATCTAAAAACCTACCTCAGATACCTCTAAGATCTGACATGGTAAGTAGACTCAAATAAGAGCTAATGAATTCTAACTCTATGTTATAGGAAAAGGGGTCAACTTTACTAAAAGGCTGAGAGCCAAGTTTTTTTCCTACTTGGTTTTATGAGGTTCTTTCAACCTGAGATGCCAGACGTTGAATATATTGATTTGTGAAAAGTTTGAGAGATTAATATGTTCACGATCATTCTGCAAAGAAATATTTCATCCATCAAATGATGTTAATGTGTAGTATATAAATTTCTGCCCTGAAAAGCAATACATCTCGTTACTTATATTCTTTTAATGCCTTTAAACTGCCTTGGGATCAATGATAAAAGATATATACTGTAAACATTCTTAAATAACTGGATAAATAAGCAAAATTACACCAACAACAGCAACATAAACTGGGTTATCTATAAAAAGGGGCGACCAGCCTTATACTGAAGGTTCATAGCGATCTCGCATTGGATTTGATAAATGTTGATCCTAGTATTTATAGCTCTTGCAACCCAAAGTTAATGAAATGCAATGGAATGAACGGTTATCAGAAAGGATCTCATGTATAATGTGTTATCTGTGGTTTATACTTTGCTGAAAACACAAGTAGCCTTTGAGTCACCTGGACAGCAGACCTCATTCCCACTTCCCACTTCTGTTGGTCTTTTAGCTCTGTAAAAACCTTTCAGGTTTGCGGAGAAAATGGTTTGCCTGGAGTCATGCTAGCTTGGATGCCTGGGAGCCAGGAAAGTATAACCGCTCAGTACTTTTGTTCTCTTAGGGGAGATTTGCAAAAAATAAATAGAGTTATCCATTGGAAAAAGGCAGTTTTACCCCCCCCCCCAAAAAAACCCAAAACCCTATCTGCTTCATTATCAGCATCCGTATCCCCACCAAATCCTTTAACCCTCTTGGCTGCCTGGTTCCCATTCTCTACTCTCTGCAAGAAAGAAAAAGCTCTTTTACTGACTTGTAGGTTACAGAAGGATGCTTAGCAACCGCATTCCTGTGCCTTAAGTAGCTGCAAGCCTCTTGCTGAACTCTTTGAAGTGACTGTCAGGCCAGATTTAGTTTGTTTTAGCACATTGTCTACTTGTCCAGATGTATCAGGAGATAAAAAGGAGTCATGTTTACACTCTGTTTTTCCCCCCCCTTAAGATGTAATTAAATCGCAGTTTTGATGAATCTCTGGGAGACTGGAGATGAAATAGAAAGCAGGAATTGGCTGGAGAAAAGGAGAGGCAACTCACTTGCTCTTCTAACACCTGATACAGTCAAGAAATATATATACTGTATGTGTGTGTGTGTATTTCTTGAGTGTAGATACATATATATGCATTTACATATACATACACACAAAGTCCCATTAACTTCTCTGTATTGACTTGATTCTATTGTGGCCTTAGTCCAGCCTTTCTCAAATACCTGGGAACTGAGGCATATTTTCTTTGTAAATTGAAATGGAGAAGAGTGCTTCCATTCTTATCCTTGAGAAGGATTCTTTCTTTAAAGGAAGAGGAAGTATTACTGGGTGCAAAAGAAACCTGTGCCTCTTTTTCTGCAGAAGCTCTGTGTCCTGTTTGGAAACCTAGACCAAGTAGCACGCCTGGGGTGGTGGGCAATTGCTTCTTGAGCAAGCAATTTCTGAGTTTCTCCCTTGAGTTCTGCCAAGTTACTGTAGCAGAATTACTATCTTCAAATTTGCCTTCTCCTCACGAGGGAGACCAAAGTCCTGTTACCAGCAAAACAAAAGAAGAATTATTGGATAGTAACGAGCTCTTTCTTCTTTTTGTATTTCATTATCCAGCTTGAAAATATCAACCAACTTTCAATCTCTTGTTACCTGATGTACCTCAGAAGAGATATAGATGAGAGAATTGAGGTTCTCACTGAATCTTGAATAAGAGGACTTCTGTGCCTCACTAAGCTTAAATTAAAACTACTAGGCAGGGCAAATCTAATTAAATTTTCCACTAAAAAACAGTACATACACATACACTTCCTCACACTGGCGTATTCTTACAAATGTTTTTGGAGTGCGCATGCACGCTTAGCAGCATTGTTGTAAACTCTGTTAAAAATATGCACAATTCAGTAACATCCTGGTTCCTGAACTAAATACTTTATCAATTCTTTTGAACAAGCCAGGTGCTTAAAAATTTTAGCTTGCAAGAACTTCTTCTGCTTGCATCTTTGAAAAGGTTACGCTACAGCACCCCCTTCTGCTAACTAAGTTGAGTGGTTTAGCTCATTGTCCCTACAGCATAGACTCTTTCAAGTTAACTTTTCCAGACATTTTGCCAAAGAGTAATAAAGAGAGTCAATGTGCATTAGCCATGAATTTGTACAATTTGTAGAATTGCTAACATAGAGACGAACATTTCAGAATTAGCTATTAAGAAAGCAACCCTGATTTGGATTATAATGATTGCTAGGCCTTGAATAATATTTTAGGCTGAAGCAGTCAAAAATAAACAGTCTCTTCTATCACTAACATTTAGGATGCATTTCGTGTGTTTTTGTAGCTATATACTGTCTTTGCACAACACAGCAGAGATTGCAAGAAAATAAACAATTGTGAACTGAAATATTATTGAAGTACTAAGACTGGGAAGACTCCAAGAATGTAAACAAAAGGCCAGTAGCAGTTCCATTTTTTTTTTTAATGACAAATTGCATCTAAAAGAGATATAAGTGAGGAAGTGGCTTTTAAACATTGCTTAAAGTCTTACTATACTTAATTGCCATTCTAGACATCTGATGGGACCTATGCTAATACACCTGGTAAGGTAGCTTAACAGAATGGGTGCCAAATATCCTGTATTTATGGGTAATACTATATTCTGATCTTTCAAAATAAAGCATGATGAGGCTTAAAATGCAGCAAGTTCTAGGACTGAGCCAAAACTTCACCCTTGCAAAAAAGAAAAAGCAAATTTTAGTTTGGCAATCTCATACTGATTGCTATGTATAGATCATACAACACATTTAGCCCCGTCAGCTGCTAATGTATTCAATGTTCTTATGGGGGTTTGGGTAGTATACAAATGCACTGATCAGGTCAAAAGCCACCTATTTCTTTCAGGAAGTTCCTGATATTCCATGTACCTTTGTGTCAGGAGAATCCCGCAAGCATTCTGGACGTGATAAGCCCTTTCCACATTGACTAATTAGTTGGGTCAACTGGCCAGGTTTAGGCTCAGGCTAAAAAGATCTGGGCTGCAGAAACCTCTCTGCTGCCATCTAGTGTTTGTCCAAATTGTTGCAGTCCATATGTATGTTTATGTGTTCCTACAACATGACTGACTGAGTACTTAGTTTAGCACTAGGAACGACTGCATCAGTTTATTGCTAATTTAACCCACCGGGATTGGTTGTCTGGATCAACTGCCCATTTTGGTATTTCCATTGCAGATTAACCTCCATAGTTAGCCACCTAGATCTGTTGTGGAAATAGAACCAAAGTCGAGAAAAGTGATCCCTTTAATGTGGCAACTGCCTTTTTAACTCAGTGAATGGCAGTAAGCTTTGTTTCCTTAGTCGGGGAAAGGGCTGCCAACAGAGAGATCATGCTATGCATTATGTGGCATACTGCCCCTCTTTGAAAGCATAGCATAATCCCTTTTTGGCCTGTCCATCCAAGATATTTTGGTGTCATCTGCAAATCTGGTTCCCTCATTGCTTACTCCTAATTCCAAATGATTTATGGACATGTTTTTTTTTTTTTTTTAAAAATCCTTGGGTAACCATATGCTTTCCATTGAGATAACTCCTCCTTGACTTCATTAATACTTTCTTCTTGCCATGTTTTAAGTACCTACCACTCCATAAAAGGAACTCTCATCTTATCCCAGGAGTTTTTTTTTTTTTCCATTTATCAAAGCCTTTTGAAAATCCAGATAAGTATGGATAGTGGATAATGGATAATATCTATCTGGATGTTCGACGTTCAAAGATCTTTGAACGTTTAGTGAAATTCTACTTAATTTGCAGAAATGTTGCTGATTGTTCTTCAGGAAATCTTGTCATTCTATTTAGCTGATAATTATATCTTTATTATTTTTAATAAAGCTTTACACAATTTACCCAGAGCAGTGTTATGTAATTTGCAATATATATGAATGAGTACATATCTCATCTCTAGGGGAAAGATGGTAATGATAGATTAGTTTAGGGGTCAGATGCAGACCAACTCAATAACCTTCTTCTGGGTAGGCTTCCATTTCTTAGCAGTTAGTTGTCACTTTTGATATGTTCTTTTAAACTTGGGGGGAAAAAAGTTCCAAATTGGAGCTCTGGTTTTGGTTCAATTTCATTTCTTTCTATGTTGTCCTTTTTATGCATGTTGCATTTCTTTTATTACTATTACTGTTACTTTTCCTTTTAAGTGATGCTGTATTGTTTCGACCTGCAGTCATCACAATAAGCTTATTGCAACTACAATTTCATGGAATCTCTTTGGATTCCTTAAAACAAAAAAGTCACCTTGGCTATTTTTCATCATCTGGTTCAAGGGTCAATGCTGGAATCATTCCATATTTTTACTTGATTGTCAATTTGACATTTGAATTCTGGATCTATTTATTTGTTGCTTGGTTTCAGTTTGGACATGCTTATGTCCACATTGGCCTAAGACTTCAACATATGTTTGGCTTTTCTTCCAGGCCAGTTCTACATGGACATCTGCTGCTAAGTTATTCCAGAAATCTTACAGTGGAGATGAAAGACTGTGGGAATCAGTGATACACATCAAAATCAGTTTGTATAATGTGCTGTAAGGTTTTGTTAAAATGAGCTCATTGCTTATTTTAATTTCTAAAATCCTTGTCATGAGTGATCATGTATCAGCCTCTATTATGAACCACCCTGTGGGCTTTCAGAGCTGAAGGGCGGGGCAGAAATGCAGTCAATCAATACAAAACTCAAAAACCAGAGGAAACAAATCGTCTGGCTGAATAAAATGTGCAATATGTTACAGTAAAACAAATCAATTTTGAGCTCTGCAGAAACAGTCATTCCTCATGATTGCATAAAGCCTTGTGGCCTTTGATCAAAGAGAAGCCATTCAATCTAGTCCCTAATCCAATCCTTTTTTGAAAGACATTTAAGCAGTGGGAGTGGAGAGAGAAGAAAAAACATTGATAACAGCTGGGATTTAAATTTGATTTTTTTTTTTTTGCCCGTCTTTTGTTTTGAAAGGATTCCTGTTATTTGCCATTTCCTTTTTTATCCCAGGAAAATGGGCCATTGAGTAAACTGAAAAGGTGTAAGAGGAAAGGGGTGGGGACTTTGAATTAATCTTCCAAGGAGGAAAGAAAGAATGTTTGATCAGTGGGTAGAAGAGGATGGAACCTTCTGATGTTGACAGCAGGCAACTTTCAGAGTGCCTTGTGATTGGCATCTTTGATGCCTTGGTGGGGAATTGGTCTCCAGCCAGGCAAAAGTATCTTGTGATGGTGGGTGGCGGTGTTCCTGATATGGCCCCTGGAAAGATTAATTCTGGATGAGATGCAGGGTTAAAGGGGAAGTTGTGATTATAGAAGGACCGGTAGTCATAAGACTTCTATCAGTCCAAAAGAAAATTAAGCAGGGTGGATTGAATCAGACTTCTTAAACATTATTACTGGAAGGGAAGTTGGAAAAAAATTAACCAGGAGGCATTTAGGATATTAAAGCAAAGCCTTAGAGGATATTAGAAGAAGAAAAGAAAGAATGAAAATTCTTATAAGGCAAAATATCCTCTTTTTCATAAATAGCTTTAAAGACTTCAATATACTTTTTCCTGTTATAAGACCTTCAGAAGTCCATATCCCTATGGCTTGCTAGGTGACCTGTTGAGCTTCGGAGAACATGGCATACCTATACAAACACAGACTTCATTTTATTTCTCTCTTTCTTCTCCCTCCCTTTCTCCCTTATTCTGTCTTTCTCCCATTTCCTCTCTCTCTCATGTACACACACACACACATTCACACACACAGAACCCAAATCAAAATGCATTTGCAGAAAGTTTACTTAAACAATAGTCTCAATACACTGCTCCTTTGTATGTTTTCCTTCCTACTCTTTTTGGTAAAAGTAGATTTTTTGCCAATAAATTCTATGTTACCATTAAAGAGGCTATTCATCATGCTCACTAATGTTATTAATCAAGATAACCACAGTACCCTTAAAATGAGATCATTCTGATAAATCATGTATGACATGAAAAGACTTTATTCCTTTTAAGTGCAATTTAGACTGTAATTTTTTCCTCTCATTTATGATTCATGGGAGAAGCATAGATAAAATTCCCGTGCACATTTACACCTTATCTCCAGTAATAATTCAATGTTACTTTTAGATGGAAATCCAAGGCTGATTTGCCAGAGCAGATTGCTGCCTCATAATTTTTTGGCATTCAGGCATTCCCCCAAAATGATGTCCATACATTAGGAAGTTATTGATTTTATGCAATTAAGCTTAAATGAATGAGACTTTCCTCCTCCTCCTTTTTTTTTTTTTTGGTCTTGATTAACACTGCTGATCCAGCTACACCTAATTCTTGACTTTGTAAGGTGTTGAAATAAAACAGTGGTTATCGTTACTGTGGTAAATTTCAGCGGATTGAGACTCTTGCTTATAAAAATCAGGACTGTTTTTGGTAGTGCCATCTTGATTTTGAAACAGTGATATAATACTTAGAGTAAATATCTGGATTATAGCACATTTGGAAACCGTGGTTGGCTTCTTGAAAATTATATTCTGTATTGGAAAGGAAAGGCAGTAGGTATCTATGTCTAACAACAAATGTCCCGTCCACCACTGGAGATTGTCCATAATTACAAAAGAAATTTAGGAATCTTTCATACTTCTACTGAATATCTGAAAATGTGAAAACTGTCCACATCCATTGTGCCTTTTTCATAGTTTTAACATGATTTCCAAGATTTATCAGATATGAACAGAGTTAAGCATGTGTGGGAGTGTACATGTAAATAGGCACCCCTCTCTTTCTCTCTCCTAAGTAAGTGCCATAGAAAATTACAGTCTTTCTGTAATATAGCCAAGTGCCCAGTGTTCATTTGGGATTATGGGGAGCATATTGTAATCAAGGTCTATGGGATGAATTTTTCAACCCAGGATCTCTGAGTTCAGTAGCTTGAGCTAGAACAAGGACGCAAAGAATGGAAAAGATGCATCTCGCAAGAAAAGTTGGTGGTACTGCTACCTACATTCATTCAAAACATTCATTTGACCTCCCCTATTTTCTGCTTTACTGGAAGGAAAAGGCAACCCAACTATTGGGCAGAAGGAGATGTTTACCTCAGGCAGCAGACCCAGGGAGCAGTTGGAGGACATGGCTGTGCAAGTCACAGGGCCTTCTTAAGCTCCTTCTGCTAAATTCCTGATTTCAGATGGTCCTGCTGTTGCTGCTGAAATAAAATTTGACTGTGATCCAATTTGCTTTTGTATGTAGAAGGGTGGTGGTGGCGGGGAACAATGTCATTGTGTTTTCACTCGGGATGAGAATCAATCTTGCTGCAAAGAGTTGTGAGGCCTTAGTTACATCTTGACCTGAGTAATCTTCAACCTCTTCATCTCTGCTAAGTATGTATTAATAAAGCAAGATCAAACAATACCAGTTCTATCAAATCACATTATCCCTGCAGTGTTCACGTAATTCCTTTTTATTGTAAGAATGTTTATGAGACTTTTAAAAAACAACAACTCCCTCATCAAATACTGCCAGCAGGATTATTTTTGTTTGTTTGTTTTGTTTTATATTGGCAACACATATTAAAATATGTTAAAAATAACATCATTGTGCTGGTGAGGGGTACACTGTTGATTGCAAGCAAGACAATAGCGTTATTCATTAAGCCAAAGAATGTCTGAAATGCTGAACTCCTAGTTTCTTTAAATCTTGAAATAAATTACTTAGAAATGTTTAAATCTAAGTTTAACAAGTGAAAAAAAAATGATGCCATTTCGTCTAGAATTGAGCATCATTTAAGACATTTTTTAAAAAATTGTCTTAAAAGTGGATTGGTTAAGCCGTTGAAGAGGGTTTTTTTTTCATTGCAGTGGGATCGAAATGTGTTTAATAAATAAAAATTTTTTAAAAGGTGACCAAATCTCTGCTTCCTTGGGAGAGTGAAAAAGGTAGAAGAACATGGTTGGTCTTCAAGCCTAACAGTTAGGAGACAAATTAGAGACACAGTCTGGCAGCACCTTCAAGTTAATCAAATTTATTGGGGCAGCTACTCACAAAAACTTGTGACCCAGTGAAATCAATTAGCCTTGAAGGTGCTACCAAGTTCTGTGTCTCTTTTGTTGCCAAAGACTAACTCAGTTTCTTCCTCCCTGTCCACTAGGAAAAGTATGAAGAGTTACGCAATTTACAAAACCACAGATCTGAAGTCTTTATAATGGCACTATTAGATATCCCTAAGTATTTTTATAATACTATATCTGCTTCTCATAGAAGGGCGAGATTTGATGCCCTACCCTTGAAGTGTGGAGTCCTTGGGGTTCTCTGAGCTCCATATATTCTCTTCTATTCCTACCCTTGAAGGTTATGGAGAGGAAATTTGATAAGATTCCTTACCAGGAGTACCTATGAAGGTGCTTGAAGGTAGAGGTTGGAGCAGTTGTGTGTGTTCTGTCCCATTCCCTTTATACCTAACTTGGCATGTTAGAGTTATTTTCTCCTCTTATTAGCAAAATCTTGGGATGGCCCTGGTCAGAGATTGCAAGTTTTTTATTGAAGGATTGGTATAGCAAAATTTCTGGAAAAGCTGCAAGAGAAGATAATGTCTGTAGCTCAGGGTTGAACTGTGGAGTCCTTGGTGCTCTCAGAGCTTGGTTGTTTGCTTGCAGACATTTCATAACCCAACTAGATAACATCATCAGTGTGAGTGAGTATGGGGTCTGCTCCCTGTTTATATATAGTAGCTTGCCCTGCCAATGTTGGTGGGGGTGTGGTTGCAAGAGTTTGTGCCATTGTAATCATTAAAACAAGATGCTGGGTTAGAGCTACATATAGATGGGAATAGATGTAGGTATATATGCTGGTTTATGAAGGTAGATTGTCTTTTATAAATCTGGACCTTGTTAAATTGGTTTCAGGTACAGTGGTACCTCGAGTTACGAATGCCCCTCCTTACGAATTTTTTGAGATACGACCAGCTCCAGCCCCAAAAATTTACCTCGACTTGTGAACTCCACCTCGAGTTATGAACTGGATCCGCGGCCATTTTCCCTGCTGCCACGCGGTCGCGGCTTCCTGTGGGCGAGATCGCGGTAGCAAGGAGACGTTCGGTGAGGCTTGTGGTGTGTTTTGTGGCGTTTGGAAGGTGTTTGGTGTGCTTGTCAGCATGGCTCCAAAGAAAATGCAGAGCAGGCTTGGCAAGAATAAGGCTTTGAAGAAAGAAAAAAGTGACAATCGAACTTAAGAAGGACATTATAGAAAAGCACGATTGTGGTATTCATGTGACTGATCTGGCCTTGGAGTACAAGATGGCGAAGTAGACCATCTCGACTATTTTCATGTTTTTGTGGTTTAAAAATAAAATGCATATGTTTCAGAACTGTTTAACCGTATGTATTTACATTGAACCTTATGGGGGAAATTTGTCTCATGGTGCGACCAAATTCGGAGGGCGGATTAGCCGTATTTACATTGAACCTTATGGGGAAATTTGCCTCATAGTGCGACCAAATTCGGAGGGCGGAACGGATTAACCGTATTTACATTGAACCTTATGGGAAAATTTACCTCGAGTTGCGACCAACTCGAGTTGCAACCAGAGTCACGGAACGGATTAAGTTCATAACTAGAGGTACCACTGTACACTGTTCTGTTTTCTAGGTAACCTGATTGTGAAGAAGGAAGGGAGGGAGGGAGGGAGGGAGGGAAAGGCTAGGCAAATATCCCATCTATTTATCTTCTTCAGTTTCTTCTGCCAGTAAGTCCAGAAAGGGCTATGACATTGTAATTTGTTATTCTTTCAGACCCTGCAAAGATTCATCCTTTCTTTTGACAGAACAGATGCACACAGCTGTCTATGAAGTTCTCCATGAAGTTGCAGGGTTCCCACACTATGAATCATAGGGTAGAAGAGAGGTCTCCAGCATGTATTGCTTATGATATCTACTCTATTAATAATAATCTTTTTTTAATATTCTACATGATTTTATTGTTAGGGTTGTTAACAGTTTTTATGTTATCAGAGTCTCTTTATGAAAGTACTGTAGAAGGCAGTTGAGAAATATTATAAGTAAAAATATTTTAATGGGATCCAGTTTCATTCAATAGGGTATAGCAAACCGAGCAAGAGAAATATCATAAATAGCATTGCTGATAAAATGATAACTAGGTAGGATAGTTCTGTTGTCAGAGAGCGAATAATTGCATCTATATTTTTGCATCTGTATCTTCCTCATTCTTCAAGGACTCATAGAACCATGTACACAAATTACTCTCTTTCATATTTGACAATAACCCCCATAAAGTTGCAGCTACCCAAAGTTTATTCCACGTTTTTTAAGCCTATTCTAAACTAGTCACTCTTTCCATTATGACACAGTGCCTATACATTTCCTGATTGTCTAGATGGGGCCTTCATTGTTTATCCTGTCCCTGAAGGCTTGTACAAAAGCCCACTTGATATGAACAACCTTCAAGCACTACCACATTCATTATTGTTTTTCATTTTCTTGAAGTACAGGTTGTAGTTATACTTGAATGAGATAAAGATTTTTACTAGTTCTAATTCAGCTTGAAGATTCTTCTTGTCTTTCACCCTGAAAAAAGGCTCCTTTGCTATCCAATTGCTTATAATTTATCAAAATCAACAATTGCCAGTTCAGATGAATCTGGGTCCTCTTCATTGCACTTTACTAAAAAATACCATTTCCATCCCTTGGCAATATATTTTATTACCATTTTAGCAAGAGTCAGCATATTGCTACAGCATAGTCTGTTTAGGGGACATCTTGGGTGTACTTGTGCCTGATAAAAGTCCACCTCCCCCAAACAAAAAAACCTTAATGAAATGCTTGTTTAGTGCCATGGTCAAATGTCTGGATTTTCCCCCCCTAAAACAAGTTCTATTTTCTGTAAGGTTAGCAGGTCTTCTCATTAAGCCAGTGAAGATTAGACCACTCGTGATAATGCCATACAGCTGGTATTTCTTCCTAATTAAAATGTCCCTATATAACTAATTTATGCTACACGTTTATCAACAGTGATGCCTCCCAGGGTGTCCTGTGTCATTGCAATGTTTAGAATTAAAAATAAACTCTTAGGACTGTTGGCAAGCAAAGTTTTTTTTAAAGAAAAAAGGCTGGGCAGGGATCACTTGCCACCTGTTGGATTCTTCAACACATAGCAGCCACTTGTCATAAATCACTGCAGAGCCCTGACCTTCCTCTCACTTGAAACCAAGTTTGCAGTAGCTTGGCAGGAAGCAAGATCTATGTCCCTTTTCTAAAAAAGCAGATGTCCTTCTTCCTTCAAGCTGATAAATAAAATTGTCAACCATATAATATTTATATCAGAGCTTTTCGGCGGGGGGAGTTGTGTTAGTTCACTGCAACAAAAACAGCCCCAAATCCTGTGGCACCTTAAGCACCAAAAAATTTATTGTGGCATGAGCTGTGCTGGATTAAAGCTCATTTTGTTAGATTCAAGGAATCTGATCCTCAGTTGAGAAAGATATATGAACAATAAAGTTTGTAAACAGGGTGATCAAAGGACCATGAAATGCATTGGGTAGAGTAGGACTTCTTTGGATTGTGCTGAAACAAATGTATAAGGATAAGACCACAATAATACTTTACAAGTTGGTGGGGGGGGGAAACCTGATAATAATCCACGGTCTTCCACAGTAGACTAATTTGACACCTTCATAAATTGTTAAGTAAGTTTCTATACAGGGAAAGATATCTCCAACTTGAAGAAGTTCAAGTTGAATCATTTTAGATTTGGCTTAGTTTGGATCCTTTTTCCTTTTTCCTGACCCAGCCAAAGTGGCAGCACCTGGCTGACCTCAAAAACTAAACAGAGCTTGGCCTGTTAATACCCAGATGGGACACCATCAGGAAATCTCAGGGCTGTATGCCAGACAAGGAAGAAGACAATGGCAAACTATTTCTGAACTGTTGCTAAGAAAATTACCAGTTGTGTTCTAGAAGTTACAAAGGTCCAGGCTGAAAGCAGCTTCACCTTCACCTTTATCTTAATGCCACTGTTTTGAAACTACCTAAATTCTGTTCACTCCCAAAGGACTACATGCCAGGTGGGTTAAGACTGATTGGAAAAGGCAGTCTTGAAGGAACCTCAGTCCCAAGACACAACAGGCCTTAAAGGTTAAAAACAGCACTCAGAAATGAACAGGGAACACAATGCAGGCCTGGAGCACAGGTGTTATGTGCTCAAGTTGGCATCTTCTACCCAGCACCTAGGTCATGGCATTCTGGGCTGGTTGAAGCTTCTGAGGGGTCTTCAAAGACCTCCTCTAGAGAATCAGGACTTGGAATAGTCCTGATGTGTACTGATAAGGGCAAACAAGGTCCTTGTGTTCCACATAGGTCTGCAACTGATGCCCCAGCGAAAGCTGACCAAAGATATCCCTGACCACAGCTTCCACCTCTCTGTCTAGGAGCAGCCATGCAGTCAGGGAGAAGCCCAAGTTGCAACACTTTCAGAGGCAGTACCGTTCCATAAGGAGACAACCCTGGAGAAATCAGAGAACCCTAATGAACAAAAAGCTATTCCATCTCTCTTGGACTCAGTTTTACCTGTTTTATCCCATCCAGTGCCTTCCAGGATGCAATCACTGATCAAGATGTTGACAGCCTCACCTGTGTGAGGTGTAGCTATGCACAATTGGGTATCATCGGTGTACTGATGGTACTCTGCCCTGAAGGAACGTATGTCAGCCCCACTAGGTAGAAATCAACTCCACAGGAAGGCTAAAACTTATTGAGATTGGCTATAGTAACAAAATCTTGCAAGTCTGATCATGCTGTACCTCCTCTTCCTTCTTATAGTTCATTGTATTAGGGAGATGTCTGTCTGAGCTGCTTTCAAACGTTATCTGTCTCTTGTGGACTTAAAATAAGATTCTTAGCAATGGATGTTTCATATCTCCATCAAGATCATCTTCCTTATTCTCTATATAAGATGATCTCCCCAGCAGCATCTTGCAGATGTTAAAAAACAGGGGAGAAAGGACCAAACCCTGTAGCACTCCACAAGGAAGCAACTACTTGGCTGATCTCTCCTCCCATTCCACAACTGGTACCACCTCCTGAACAATGCATCAAGTTCAATACTACTCCCATCCAGGTCACAACACAGGTCATTCACAAGGATGACCAACGCTCTCTCCATCTCATGCCTAGGTCTGAGCCCTAACTAGAAAGAATGCAGATAGGAGGCTCTGTAGTTATATACTGAGTGAAGTCTTGATAATCCTCCCGTGGAATGGAAAGTGAGGACAGAGAAATAGTTGTCAAAAACAGATGACAGTCTCTGATTCAGGGAGACCCTCTTCTAAAAGAAGTTTAAAAGATTGATCCTATATACCTGACTGGCAATATGTGTCTAAAGTACTATCCAAGCTTTGTATGTATAGCATCATAGGTGGTCTACTTCTACATACAAACTATCTTTAGATATTTAATTTTCCGTACAGGATGATGTGACCTGACACTTTTCAAAGTGACCCTTTAAGGCAACAAATACTTGAATTTTGGACCATAGAATGCTTCTGCAAAATGTTCACAATTACAAACAATTTAATAAAAAGCATAACAAACTCTTCAAACGACTCTGCAAATATTTAAAACAATGCATATTTTGGGAATACACATAAATATATGTATATTTTAACTCCGTTTGTAGTTTTTTTCACTTTGTTTTGTGTTTTTAGCTGTTTTTATGCTTTTTATGTGTGAGCCACCTAGAGTCGCTTGTAGCGTGAGATGGGCAGTGTACAAGTTTGATTTATAAATAAATAAATAAAATTAAAAGAGAGTGAGTTTGTTTTAGTGGTTAAAGCACTGGAGTATGTTCATGGAGATCTGATTTCTAGTCCTGCCTTAGGCACGAAGCCAGATGGGTGACTTTGGGCCAGTCACTCTCTTTCAGCCCTAGGAAGGAGGCAGCGGCAGACCCCTTCTGAAAATG
Source organism: Python bivittatus (assembly GCF_059951505.1). Lineage (NCBI taxonomy): Eukaryota > Metazoa > Chordata > Lepidosauria > Squamata > Pythonidae > Python > Python bivittatus. The sequence continues at coordinate 3,100,038 of NW_028277033.1, forward strand.
TTGCCAAGAAGTAGTGACTGTGTAGTTGCTGAGCCTGATTCAAAAGCATACATGTATACGGGGTAAAAGGGGTGTCTGCAGAGGATCATAAAAGTCAAAATGGCAGCCACAACCATGATATCCTAGCCCTTTTTTTAAGTGGGTTGTGATACACACTAAAAAGGGTTGGGCTTTGACTACATGGTTGTGGCCACCACTTTGACTTTGTGACTCTCTCCCTGGTGACATCCCTGCACCTAAATTTTAAGGAGAGATTCAGTAAATACACTGTTATGGGCAGAGATAATCTGTGAGTAATATACATGTTAATACAGTTTAAAAAGGGTGACCAAATATGAATAAAACCATCTTTAACTAAAGTGTTCTTCAAGACGCTTTACTGTTCTGCTAGTTTTTCAGCCAGTGCTATTTCCCATACTTTTAAATACCATTGATCTAAAGAAAGATGTTCTTTAGTTTTCCAATATTTTGCTGTAGTAAATCTGACAGCTAACAACAAAAATTGAATTAAGACTCGTTTTATATGTCCTGGGAAAAACGGACAATAGGTTCTACATCAATAATTTACTGCACCATGGCAGTAAATATATAACAATAAATTAGATAATAATCAAGTCTTTAATCCTATAAAGTCCTTTATCTTCCTATTCCTTGATCATATGTATTCACATGCTTAAAACTGGGAGGATCAAGGAACAGAAGAAAAGGAGAGAGATCAAGGACCAAAAATTGTTTTTATCTTCTCAAAACATCTAAAATAAGTTTTCAGTATAGAAAATACATACTTTGTGATAATAGAGATACATTTCTTAATACTTTTCTTAATGGTGCTACCCTAACAGATTGAGGATCCAGTTCTTTCTTATGGAATACAAAGACATTCCTTTTGGGGTCAAAGAGAGAATCTCTCTTCACATCAAGCTCAACTCTTTATGGACATATCCTTACAATTTTCTCACACCAAGAATACAGAAACAATTAGCCATTGCCACCTTATAGGATCTTTTTTGAATTCCCAGACTAGCCTACAACCCTGAGATTCTCCATCCAACTACTAACCAGTTGTGACACTGATTAGCTTCTGAGCCCACTGTGAGCTAATTTTGTAAAGCAGAAAAACCTTTGGTGGAGGAAGGAATCTGTGATTCCCCACTGATTCGATCCAGCCGGTGGCAGCAAGTCACTTCCTGTTTCCCAGCACCCTTAAAATAATTTCAGACTAATAATTGCCTGAGAAATTCAACACTTTTCATGTTCATAGGTTGCAAATAGACTTGAGGAAAAAGCAGAGAGGAACTTTATGAATAGTTTTTAAAGTTTTTATCTCCTGAAAAAACTAATATGAAAAGGCCTACAAAATGCATTTTAAATTTGAGGAAGGTTTTTTTTTTTTTTTTTTTGGATTAATTAACTTTAAGGCTTTGAAAAATTACAGTACAGTTCCCCACCTCCTAAGGAGCATCAGTTTAGGGCAAGCTTGAATTTCATTCCTGGGATTAATCTGACCTTTCTGGATGAGTAAACAATGAGAGATCATTTAATTGCCTAGCATTGGTGAAACTAAACAGATGCAAAGCTAAGCACAGCAGAGCCCATCGCTCTGTTCTTTATATTCTTCTGTTAGAAAGAATACAGAAAATAATAGTAATAATCTTTGCTTATCTGTTGATAATTAAAAAACACTAGTGATTACTTCCCCCCTTTCTCCTCTTCCACCTTGTTAAGTGTATTTTACTTGCCTGAACAAATGGCACTAATTCTTTTAAGATCTTTGTACTGAAAAGCAGTTCATCCTGAGAAAATCTATCTATGTGCTTGCTAAGAGTTGACATTGACTCAATGACACATAACCATCCTCAGTCACTGAAAATCAGTAGCACCTCCCATTTTGCAGATAAAGATTGACAGTTAGGACCAAGAACTAGTGACTTGTTGAAATGAATACATTAATGAAACCATGGTGGACGAAAGAACTGAAGACTTCCCTGTTCACACACTTCAGACAGATATTATTTGCTTTTTTAGAATTTTAAACAGCATTATGACCTACTTGATAGAATCCAGATGTTCAGAAATAAGTGCTACAAAATTGTATTAATATGGTCTTACATAATAGCCTTAGAGAACATTTGATTATAATAATCCCATTGATTTAACTGGGTCCAGTTTAGTCAACTAAGGGTCAACTAAGTATCAACATCCTTTAAAAAATATTCCAAATAAATGAAGGCTTGATTCATTCTGTTTTTCTTAATAACGGCCTCAGCTACATGCTTTTGAAATAAGACAAAAGAATATCCAGTTGGGTGGGTTGTACTACCCACTTGAAATATGGCCTAAGTGTACAGCACATGGCATGCAACTTGGAATGTAGAACTCTTGTAGGATACTTGTGAACAGTAGTATCCACGGGAGACGGGGGCTGTCAAAAGAGACAGGGTTGTGGTTGTAGGATGATAATCAAAGCCCTGCCTCTTGAACGTGAGACTTATGGACAAAGAAAGGAGTTTCAGTCTCACTGCCACAACTGCCACATTGCCTCTTTTCACCCTCTCCCAGGCAAACCCTAATGCTTGTTAACTTGTAATGTCCATAGCAAAACTAGTCTATACCTATTATAACATGCTTTTAAGTAAGACAACAATTCTAAATATCTTGGGTTTGTGGGTGTGTCTGTTTATAACTATCTTGTAGAGCATCTTACCTCCAAAGGAGGTTGCAACAAGAGAAATGAAATGACTATAAATTAACATTCCAGGAGATTAAAGCAATAACAATAATAGAACAATTTTAATAATGGGCAGACTTTTAATGACATGTGGTTTTATTATGTGTTTTTCTTGTGACTTTATGTGGTAAACTAAGATTTGGGAGTTTGGTGGTATAAAAGTATAAATAAATAAATAAAGTTATAACATTATTTATTGCTTGCTTAATTAATTATTAAACTAGCACTGTGGAGATCCCCTAAAGTTAATGGGAACAAAACAGTCTCAAAGGGTCTCCTGAAGGCCACCAAAGACAGTTCCCATTTAGTCTATAGGAAGTGAAGAAGACCTGAATTCTTATTGAGCAATGTCTATCTATTACAACCAGTGTGCTTGTTTTCCGATAGGTAGCCTCTCAGAAGTATCCAATGAGCTCTGGTAAACCAAATGATTGTGACTCGCCCAACTTGTCACAGTCAAGTTGTGGGTGGGGTGCTGGGGCTAAAAGAAAATTTGGTGTGTTGCAAGTAGCCATTCGGCTTCCTCTTGCCCTGCATCTGTTTCTGTGGTGGGAGCCCAGACGTGGATCACTTCAGCACTGTCTGGCTTGCCTTGGTCTCTAGCATGTCTTGGATTGTAGCAAGCACTGAATCTGACATCCTTTTGTTAATCATGATGGCTCCTCCATTTCTTTTATGATTTCCTTGCCCAAAGAACAAGAGCTGATGCTCCTCTGTTGTGAAGTGACCCATTACAGACCTTTTCAGTTTCAATGTTTCATCTTGCCATTTTGGCTCTGACAAGATGAAGTTTGCCTTAGTTCATGGCTCTGATATTCTACCTACCAACAGTATATACATCTTTGCAGTATCAAACTGTCCTTTTAGCTTGGTTTCTAATGGGGTTTAAATGTTTATAAACATTGTACATTAGCAGAAGCACAAAAAGAGGAAAGTTAGAAACTAAATAGCTTTTTATTTTTTATTTTTAGTTGTTTGTCTATTTTTTTTCTCAACATACACAAGCAATAATAAGTAACAATACAATGGCGACCTTTGTAATAAGTAATCAGCTTAAGACAGAAAACTTTATTGTACAACAAATATTTTGATGTAATTTGCAGCTGTTCTTTAATGTTATATTCAGCTTTGGATGTAAAAACTAAATAATCTTATGCTTATTCGCATCAACATTTGGAATCATAGTTAATATTGATATAATACCTTTTCTTTTTCTTTTACTATCTTTAATGGTCTATGTTATCTACACTAATGTCAATCATCTTTAGTCTAACACTATATGTTCAAAATAATATAATGTACTATGTATGTCTTACAACAATATAATAAAACAAATTAGTGATTCCCCTCCCTCAAAAAAAACCCCTTTCCTTTTGCCTCAATCCTCAGGTGAGGACAAGACATCTTAAGGTGTGACTTAGTGTGGATATGGTTGAAGGAGTCCTTCACAGAAATTTCAAGAAGAGTTGCCATCACATTTTGTCAAATATGAAGTGCATATGTGTTTTTGGTAGTAAATTAATATCAATGCATTTCAACAGAAAAAGCTAAGACTGCCAAGGCACAGGAGAAAATGAATAAGAAAAGGTTTCTAATGGATATCTTTTCTCATGTTTATACCTAAATACATTCCTGCAAAAATAGTAGCTGAATTGATTATATATAATTTTATATATGATTTTCAGTCATATATGCTATTCTGAAGATCCCTTAGTCAATTTAATGCAGTGTACCAAATTATTGATATATTTTAGCAATTCATTGCTCATTTGATTAAAAGGGAATTAACTTTCTTGGTTGCATGCATAAATCACGTTCCCTTTACTGTTGCTGCTTCACATACCATACTAGAGGTGACATGGAAATGGTAGAGTGATATCTTGAGCTGATAAAAAAAAAAATGGAATCATAGTTGGTATATCCAGAGAGAAAATTTGGGAAATGAATCCATTCACTCTAGATTATATCTGGAATAGATTGCTAAATAAAACATTCTTTGTCAGCTGAAGGAAAGAGGTAACTTTTAATTCTGTTTGCATCTCCATATCCTTCTCTCTCCCTTTGTATCAGTCATAAAGGTCCATTCATGGTCATTTCTCTAATACATTTGAAACTTCCAGTGTGGTTGTCAAAACTGTCTGTCAACACGAGCTGTCACATGTCAGTCCTTTCAGTATCAAAATATTGTGGCAAATAGTAAAGCCTATAATTCTTCTTTACAACTCATGTTTGGAAAATTAGTAAGGGTGCAGTGTCATTTGCTGCTTTCAAATGGGGAATTATGGTTGTACATAGGCAATATTCCCATTATGTAAATCAGCATTTTTCAGCCAGTTGTAATTTGTGCAAAATAGTTTCAGCGTGGAATTAACTAGCATTTGTAACTGCAGACTTTGTGGAGAGGTAATGAGAGTCTTGTATTTTTGACAGGGAATTATGTACAGAAAAGCATTAAAAGGCCTATAAGAAACTCTTCTGTTCTTGCTTTTCTTAACATGGAAAATAAAGCTAAATTGTCCCTTCACTCCAGTATCCTTTTTAGAAGTTCTTGAATTTTGATCTGTCAGTGGTATTTGCTGAAAAGGCAGAGTTTCCTTCCAGTAATTTTAAGAAAAGCTATCATCAAACTGTCAACAGCCTAAATTGAGATTAAAACTACTGAAGAGAAATCTTTGCTATTATCAGGGTTTCAACTAAGAGCCCTTGAGCAGACAGAAAATATTTGAAAGGTCTAAAATGGACCAGCATCATTTTTTTTTTTTGATCCATTGGAGAAACCTGGGGGGGAGGGGATAGGTCATTCTTTAAATAAGTGACAAAAGCTTAAACACACAACCCTGGGTTTGCAGACAAGTTAAAATACAACGTAGGGAAAGCACCTGTGGTTTGCATACTGTTTCAAATTTGTTGAAAACATCAGAGAAGTCTCTGGGTGGTGTAGAGCCAAGAAGGGCTGAATGTCTTCCATTCACCTTGCCTGCTAAGGTTTAGCATATGCTGCAAATGTCCCTGTCAGCCCCATTATCTAGTTCAGTTCTTGAGAACTCTGTTCCTGTTCTGAGTTTTTTGTAGATTTCTTAATCTCAGGGATCAAGGAATCTACTTCTGTCAACTCAAGAGGAGCACCAGGCTTTCATCAACATGTTGAGGGCTATACTTTGACATGGGTGGGGCCAGGACATGGGGAAGAAGTTTCAGTGTAAGAGGCAAAGACTTAAGTGTCTTAAGTGACCCATTTTATTCTGTAAAATGTACACTCAAAATGTTCAGCTTCGTGACTTTTCAGATTTTACGGGACTACAATGATGCTAGTGTGCTGCATTTTAGCACCCCCTGCTTTAGATAAATCTTGGTGTACATTCATGTGTTGGAGGTGTTTTTCCTTCATTCCTCCAGAATAAATGCTGACCAGGAGGAAAATCATATTTAACTCCTGCACATCCAGTCACATCTGACATGACATGATTGAAGACTCGGTAAACTGGCAGATTGTTTATGAAGCAAGAGCCAAGGAATCATTGAAAGAGGGGGGTTGGTGGTTTTCAATGGCCAAGAATCTTTCTGGGAAAGCAGTAATCTGTGGAAAGTCTTAGCAAAAGCACATCCACTTATTCAGGTGAGGGCCCCCAGGTTTTGCTAACTCCTCAATCTGTATCCACCTTGATAAAGTTGCTGACGGAGGTTCAGGAGTAGAAGTCCATGTGATGTGGAAGGTTGTATCATGAGGAATGTGAGAAATTGAATGCTCTGCCTTGTGATAGTAAAATTGCTCTAGGCTAGTGCGAAGCTGTTGATTTCAATGTTGCTGCTGTTAAAGATTATTATTGTTATTGCTACTGAAGTATAACTATGTATGTGTTTCCATTCAAACTCTGAAAAGGTTGAGAAATCAAATCAGGGCTACATACTGGAACTGCATAAATATGGATGACCACTAGATGGTAGTAGAGAGATACAGAAATTTCTGGCAATTGTCTGGGTTAATAGAGTCAACAAAGGCTATGCAACAGAATATATATATATATATATATATATATATATATATATATATATACACACATACATACATACATACATACACACACACACACACACAGACACAGAAACAGACACAGACACATATACATACATACATATACTCTGTGTGTGTGCGTGCGTGTGCATGCACATGTGCAGGGGGATATGGGCTATTTGGGGTTTTACAGTTAACATCTGGATCTGAAGGCAGGTTTGAATGTGAAAACAAAGACATGGCCATTCTAGTTAAATACAGTGTATTGGCAAAAGGTGTTGATCGTCTATTTTTGACTGATGTCATGACAATCAAATTAGAAAATAAACTGCATTGGCTGACCAACTTGTATGTGCAATACATATTAAGCATTTTTAGGTAAGAGTGAGTTTAATGATCAATATGTGTAATTATCTTTCTGTGACTGATTCCTTGTGTTCATTGCTTAACACTCACCTTGAAATTCCAGCAAAAACATTGCTTATAGCAGTTGGTCTAATATTAAAACATATTTTACAGGAATATATACCAAATGTTATTTACCAGGAAATAACCATCTTTAACTTTAAAAATGTACCTTAGTAACATCTAGATATTGCCACCTAAATGTTGTTAGTGAATACAATTTGATTTAAAAGTCTTTGTCATTCTGGGCACAATAATTTTGTCCAAAGCGTTTTTAAAAATATAATCTAGACTCAGTGTTCTTACAAGGGTTATTTTGTGTTCTGACATTTAGAGAACAGTTACATAAATTATGTGAATGTTCTGTATTTATGCAACTTCTAAAACAATCATGTAAGTTTTTTAATCTATTTTTTTATAAAATACAAATGAAATGCAACATTTATTATTTATTTTACTTAACACATCTGTGTAGGTTATATTTAAGAATACTTAGTTTTATTCAAAGGTAGGAGGCTATACAAAGGTAGGAGGTGATCCAAGCAGCAGCCAGAAGAAGTGAAACTATCTGCCCTCCAGATTATTTTCAGGACTGGTTGCTAAACTAAGTTGTTTCATTGCTCTATTTTTTTGCGGGGCGGGGGGTAACAATTGTATTAAAGTTTACAAATAAAAAGATAAAAGACTAATACGAACTAAGAAAAATATAAACAGTGAAGAAAAGAAAAAGTGCAAAGACAGAGAAAAAGGAAAAAATAGGAAAAGGAGAATGACTCCCCCTCCCTCCAGACAAGTATAAACAATTTCAGTAACTTAACACTTTCTCTAGTATTTCAATAATAGTAAAAATATTTTTTCTTCCCATATTTCATCTCTTATCAATAAATGAATTGTAAAAATTCATCATTCAGTCCTATTCACCAAAAGTCCATTAAGAGCTAACAAAAGTAATAACATACATATTTTAACCTTAATCATTTTGTATTCCAACTTATCACTTTCTCTGAGGAATAAAGCAAAAGAAACTCTCCCCATTTATAAACAAATCTTTAAAGCCTCATCATTCAGTCCTGGTCAAGAAGAAATTCCATTAATAGCTTCCAGAAACCACAACATATGTATTTTAATCCTGATCAAATAAATTCACTTTATATTCCTTCCATTTACTTTTTAAAAGCTTGGTCTTTAATCCCATCAACTAATATTCCACAAGTTGATTTTTTTATTATTTTCTCTTTGTCTCCTCTCAGAAACAGCTCTAGTATTTTGGCATGTCTCTTTTATAAATCCAAGATGAGAAGGCTATCCAAGTCACTTTTCTAATGTATTATTTGTATGTCCCCTTTAGTTACTAAAAAGTCACCAGTTTCATTTGTAAATCCATCATGGCATCATTTGCTATATCATTCTCATAATCTGTCACCTGTTTTCAAACTCACATCATCTTCTTCCATATCTCTCTTGTAGTCTGGCATTTTTTAAAAATCCATTTTCAAATCCACATTCAAGTCAGCCTCAGTCTGTATTTTGTCCAGTAGAATCTGTTCCTGTTCTGTAGCCTCCATTAGATCTGTTTTTATAATGGCAGACAATCTTGAAAATAATTTCTGAATAAATTGTTCTCAGCTTTAATTTCTTCTACAGTCAGCTACACTTTTATAAAATTTTAAACAACCCACAAGAAATATTCTTTCAAGTCCATCTGACCCCTTAACTTTCCAAAATGTACATTCTAGTCCCTCTTTTGCTATTTTCCAAAAATTATTATTTTTTTCTTTTTAATCCTTAAACTTACATGAAACTCCTTTCATCCAGGATAGAAGGAAGCTCTCCCAGCATAATGAAACTTGCCCTTCAGAAGGGTCTTAACATCCAAAAGATCAATAACAAGCAATTTCCTAAGGTAGTGGAAAGAAGAAGTGGGCAAACCTAGTATCCCTTTGAAGGCGTGAACTGCGGCTTAAGCAGGATGATTTTCTCCTGGCTCCCTGAGTTCTCAAACCCACCGGAGATTGATATTCTATGATCTCTTGGTGGGCAGCTTCTGTATGAAGCAAACTTATGGGTGATCCTAGTCCTCTCCTTGATCTGGAGAGGGATTCTGAGGAGTCAATCCATTCACCAGCTCCTCTTTCTGCCACAGCTGTTGGCTCCACTCTCATGGAGCATCTTCAGTCTGCGATTGCATCCCCAGAAGTCATTAAGTTGTTTCATTTGTCATTCCCCAAAAGGATCAGCATAAGCATCTGCTACAAGGCATGATGACATCACATGCATCATGGTGTCATTTGCATAATGACATCATGATCTGTGTGATGTCACATGTTCCCTGTTGCCCATGCTGATGAACATGTTGCTTCTGAGGACCACTGGAATGGTCAGCACGTATGTTTCTGCCCAGCAGCCTCCTGTTACTTACCATCAAGATGAAACTAGAAAAAGATAAGAAAAGAAAGTGTGTTATAAGGGGCAGGAAAATGGGAAAGTCAATAGAACATCAGCTCCCACATGCAGCCTGAAGAGGTGCAGCTTAAACAAGAGATATGGCTTAAATGTAAATTTAACACAGCTGGAAATAAAACACAGTTTTTCTGATTCGACTTCCATAATGTGAAAGCAAACTTTGGAAAACAGCATGATAATATCTGAAGGGACTTAGCGAGATGTCAAGCAGTAGAAGAAGATTGACTTACCTATTTTTTAAAACCTCATTTCACTTTAAAAGTAAAAATCATGAGGGTCACTTGAAAGTTATATTTTGCTGGTTCTGGTCCAGCTTTTCAGAAGTTGGCAAGTTATATAATTGTATAAATGTTGTAACTTACACAATTGCTTTAAATCTTCTGTATATCCGTTGTATTAACACTTTGATATTAATTATTCAAATTATTACTGTTACAGGATTCCGTTGAAGATGTCTCTACTTCCCCTCCAATGTCCTATACACCTTTGCCTTCTGGATCAAGGAACCTCACCCATCACAGAGGTAAACAGAAATTCAGCCATGTGTATGCAAAACCATATTGTTATGAAATACTGTAAAAGGGTAAGTATTTTTATTTGGTCATTAGACTTCATTATAGCTCTGTTCAGTCAACCGACTCTCTGGGGAAGATGTACCACCTATAAGAAAGGTCTACATGGCAAATTTAGAATTTTATTATTTTAAACTGGCTCCAGAAGTCCCCTTATAGGGGCAGCAGATGAATCTATTAGATCACACTTTTCTACTTCAACAAAGACAATTTCTAAACAGACAAGGATTTATTTCACTGATGAGTTCAAAACAATTTGTAAACATTTCTGGTAAGAAAAACATTGAAGCATGTTTACTTTGCAGTTACCGTTTAATCTCAGTACAGTGGTACCTCGGGTTATGATCTTAATCTGTTCCGTGACTCTGGTCGCAACCCGAATTGGTCGCAACCCGAAGCAAATTTTCCCATAAGGTTCAATGTAATTACCGTTAATCCGTTCCGGCGTCCACGGACCACATCAGGGGCGGAAAAACGGCCGCGGACCACGCGGCAGGGGCGGAAAAACGGCCACGGACCATGCGGCAGGGGCGGAAAAACCGCCGCGGACCACGTGACAGGGGCAGAAAAATGGCCGCGGACCACGTGGAACGGGCAGAAAATGGCCGCGGACCACGTCGCATGGGTGGAAAAATGGCCACGGACCATGTGTCATGGCGGAAAATGGCCGCATATCCTGTTCACAACCCGAGGTAAATTTTTGCGGCCGGAGCTGGTCGCAACCCGAAAAGTTCGTTAGCAAGGCGTTCGTAACCCGAGGTACCACTGTACTTTTACATTCAATTAATTCTTTTTAGAAATCTGTAATACAAAAAATATAGGAAAAGAATAATAGATGCCTGCCTGCCTGCCTGCCTGCCTGCCTGCCTGCCTGCCTGCCTGCCTGCCTGCCTGCCTTCCTTCCTTCCTTCCTTCCTTCCTTCCTTCCTTCCTTCCTTCCTTCCTTCCTTCATCACTGTCTATTAAAAATGGAATATTGACAGAAGAATTCATTTTTAGGACTCTATGGAAGAATTTCCTCTGCAGTACAGGAAATATTGTGAACACATTACTGTATATTTGTTTTTAAAAGGTGAAAGTTAGTGTTTTCTGTTATTCTACAGCAGAAAAGAATGACAGTGAACATGAGTTGCTATTATACAGAAATTCTCTTTTGTTTATTTCTTCAGTGGAAATTGTACAGATGGTACGAAATACACCAGTCAAAGAAAGGAAACCATGCTTTATAAGCAGGTGCATGGGAAACCCAAGCTATGCCTCTTGATTTTAAGTTGCCTTATGATCTCCTACGATCTAGGAATAGATTCTGGAGTTCTGGAAAACAGTTGGGGACTTGAACATGTAATTCCAAAAAAGTAAACAGTTTCAAGTTTCCCTTCTAAGTTGATTCATGGTGATCTCTTTGATCTGCATCTTGGAAATATATGTATTATGGTTAGGTTGTTGTCTTTCTCCAAGTCTTTTTCTCCCATAGAAAGATCACAGAGACTGTGAAAATGTGCTGGAAAGTGGCCAGTTTAACTTTGAATGGGAAGAAGGGTATGGAAGAGTCATGAGTAAAATGACTAGGGTGCTTATGGGTCGTCACTCCTTTCCCTAGCAATCTTGAGAAAAAACTTTAAATTTGGGTGAGATTCTGAGAATATAATAATGGTGCATAATCTAATCCACACTGGGAATGTCTGAGATCTCAAACTTCATTATACCTTTTAGAAGGAGGAAAATATTGATGTGCTCTTAATTTTGGTGAAATGGCTGCATGCTCAAATACACTATGGAGAGGGGAAAATCTGTAAACAGCACTTTAACTGGAAAAAAATGAATTTCAGAGTCAGTACAACATTACAGCTATGGGAAACAGTAAGCAAGGTTGAGAGGAGTAAAAGCTTGCCAAGACATGTTTTAACCTGGTGACAAATGGAACAGATTGTGAATGTTGGATATGTCTCCCCCTGGGGAAAGCTTCAGGGTTCCTGCACAGAGAAGGTCCTCTCCGGCACTGTATTGAAAGAAAATTGAGAAGGATGACCTCTGATGATCTCTGTGCACAGACAAATAATCCTCTGCATTTAGAGGATGAATGTGACTGCCTTCCAAACTATGGTTTAACCTTGAGGGGGTCTAGCAACGAACAAAATAAATGACAAAATGAATAAGAATTTCTCTTTTTCCACCATGTTGCATGACTCAGGACAGTCAACAACAGTTGAAACCACCCTGAAAATATAATACATTAAATAGTGATATTTTTTTTAAAAAAATCAACAGGGACGTTTAATAGAA